>NC_056725.1:1295032031-1295199531 GCF_019279795.1 Protopterus annectens | reverse complement strand
TTATCTGCTTTCACTAGCCTGGGGAGCAATCATGGCACTGCCAACTTTGCTTGAGATGTTGCCTGATGAGGTCTTTAAAGGAGGCTTTGGACGCTGTGTTTTGTATGCTAGTGGGGAGAGAGTTCCATTTTCTGGCCACTGAACTACTATATAGTGTGTCTCCAAAGCTATTGTAGCTGTTGATGACTTCTAGTAGTAGTTTGCTTGACGATCTAAGAGGCCTTTTGGCTGAGTGATGTTGTACTAGATTTTTGAGGGCAGGACACTTATTGGGGAGATAATAGATAGAATGACAGAGGCAGAGCTCATTGTAGGTTAGGAGGTTGGGCAGTTCAATCCAGTGGAGCTGTCTCAAAGCAGTACAGTGATGAGGTCTATATGAGCAATTTGCAGTAAAGCAGGCAATTCTGTTATAGCAGGCTTCCATTTTGTTTAGTTCAGTTTTGTTGAAATTAGTCAGAATGGGAGATGCATGGAGTAGGGTGGATAGAAGTTGGGAGCGAGCAGTGGATGATCTGCTGTTGGTAAGAAATGGTTTGATACGGTAGAGTGATCCCAGTTTGGCATGTACTTTTGTAATAGTTAAGTTGAGATGGCTATCAAATTTTAGGTGGGAGTCTATGGTTATTTCCAATAGCTTAGCCTGTGCCACTGGAGTGATTGGAGTAGCATTTGTGGAGTAGATAGTGAATTGACTGTTGTCAGTGTTTTGTTAGAACTGGTTATAATCATAAGCTGAGTTTTCTTTGGATTAAGGATAAGTTGGGCTTTGATAAGGTAGTTTTCAACATCAGAAAATGCTTTTGATTTAATTACAGCATTCAGTCTTCTTGGGTACACACCTGCCATCAATTAAAGAGACTCTGATTAACCCCAAATAAAGTTCAGCTGTCCTAGTAGGATTTTCCTGTCATTTACTATATAGATTTAATTTCAGCATTTGAAAGGATCATACACAAAATACTGATGAATAAAGTAGTACAACAAGGTATTGATGTGCTCTTGATAAGATGGATAGCTACATGGCTCACAAATAGGACATGGCAAGTATCATACAGCAACTGGACAGGTGAAATCCTTGGTTACAGTCAGGATGTCCCACAGGGCTCTGTTCTAGGCCCTTACTTGTTTAGATTGTATCTTTCAGACCTAACTTTTTCATCTGAGGTATTCTACAGTCTATATGCAGATGACCTGAAACCTGGTAAACTGATTATATGACTTTCAGATAAGGCTTGTCTGCAAAATAACTTGACAAAATCGATCATTTGGACACAAGAGAATAATATGCTGATAAATACATCAAAAACTAAGCATATGAGATTTGGGAGGCATAAATTGAAAGGTGAAGATTTAACACAGCAGACAGTGATTGAAACTGTAGACTCATTTAAGGACCTAGGTATATGGGTAGATACAGCTATGAGTTTTTCTAGTCATATCAATTAATTGGTTAATAACTGTTATAGAACTATAGGTTGCATAAAAAGATTTATAAAGTCTATGGAATCAAAAATTATGAATTTTTGAATTTTTTTTTTAGTTACATTAGACCCAAACTTGAGTATGGAATACCAACATGGAAACCCTATAAGAAAACAAGCATGAGTAAACTGGAAAGAGTACAGCAGAAATATGCCAAGGGCATCCACAGATGTAAAATTAAAAACTTAAATATCTGAACTTTTACAGTGTCACTTGCAGATATCTAAGAGGAGATCTTATCCAAGTGTATATGGCATTTAGAGACAACCACCTGTGGGAATGTTTGGGGTTATTAAAAAGTACTAGAGAATCATCAGATAACCTATGTAGGAGATTCTATAGGAATGAGAAGTGTACGTATTGGTTCTCTGACAGAGTAGCTGAGGCATGGAACAGACTAGTAAAATTACGTTAAAGCAAGTACTAGTTTACATATTTTTAAGAACAGCCTGGACACATTATGGGAGCAAGTGTTTTGGTACATTGGCAAGCTAGGCGGGCTTTAATACCCGTGCTTGAAATATTTGTATGTATGTATGCATCTGTTTAGATGTTAGGAGATGTTAATTATCCATCCATTGACTGGCACACTTGTACCACAAAAATAATATGCTCACAATTTGCTGGACATCATTAATGCAAACACCATGAAGTAAATTGTTAAAGACCCCACAGGAGGTCAAAACACTCTTGCTCTTGCCATTACTAACTTAGCTGTGGCCTGTACCCCAGCCTGTGTCATTATTTCTCTGGTAACAACTAACCAGGATTTTTACATTAGACCTTTTGCTTTCTATCCCACAACAAACAGTCCTTTGGAACTTCTGCAAGATTAGCTTGATACGGCTCTTAGATGACCAAGACAAATCCTCAGAGAAACTCACAGCAAATGATTAATTTGAAAAAGCAGCTTCTTTCACCTCTGACTTCTACCAGCACTTGAACAGTGACATAGAGAATCCAATTCCCCTCAGACTAAGTATGATGACATGTTTAAGGATAAACCCATATGGTGAAGCACTTGTATCACTAAGCTATATAACAAATCTTGAATAACAAGAAAAAGTCCAATAACACATCAAAAATGCACTGAAACAGACCAGCAAAGATCTGAAGAGCACAACTGTGAAATATAAAGCAGAGTATGAACCAGTTTTTCTCCACTTTGCCCCTATCACAAATTGATCAAAAGCTCCTCCTCAGCTAATTAACTCATTTGCTTCTCCATCACCAAGGCTGAGGTTCACTCAAAAGGAACTATCATGAAGGCAGTCATCAGGTGTAGTTCAAAATTCCTCTTTAAGCCCTAACCTCGTTACAGCCACCTCAGTGACAACCCATGGGTGAAGCATGCAATGGACATCAGTGCTTCCCCTTGCTTCTGCAATGAGCTGGCAGCAGCAGCATGCCCCTGCCACCAACAGGAGTCACCACATGGTGGATTCTCTACTGTCCACCAGGGAAATCAGACTGTACATATGTACTCTTGAGTATATCTACTCCTTCCCTACCCTTGGATAAGCTATTTCTGCTTGCTCTGTCAAAGGCCTGAGCTGTTAATTAAACTCAGATCACTTGTGCTGTAGTCAGGGGTTTATTCCTCTGTGCCTCGGTGCAAGTTCTAAAGCGAAGTATGAACTTAAAGTAACCACACACAGCAAAGGAAAGTCCTTTTTTCAGCTAGGTGTTGTGAAACTAAGAAACAATGCCCAACAATGTAATAAATCAGATAACAATAGCAGTACTCACTCCAAGGCGAAGGACATAGGTGATATCTTGGCAGCTAAATTTAGTCTGACTTTTACCTCATTCACCCTTATCATGCTGTCATTGTAGCTCAAATGCTACACCCTAAAAAATCACTATAGACAAATTCCTAGAATCTATACCCAAAGCTATAAATAATACCTCCACATAGGTTGAAAAATATTGGGATGCATCCTTCTCAATGATAACTATAAAGTATCTGAACAACTTTTCAGTCTTTTTAACCTTAGCACTAGGTTTGTTATAGAAACCTGGAGATCTGCTAACGTGATGCCTGTACATAAAGTCAGCTATTCTGATGCTGATAGCTATAGGCACATCAGATCTAATAATGTTGCCTGCAAAGCCATGGATTGAACCATGTCCATACGCATAACTGCAGACATAAACAACATCACCGACCTTGACCCAGACCAGTTTGGATTTGTGAAAGCTAGATCCTGCCTTGTAAATCTGACACAGCAATAAGTAGTTAGTTGATGCGAACGTCAATCTTTAATCCACACAAGCAGCTTCCAAAGGTAAAATCAAAACACACAAACGCCTTTCACCAAATCAGCATTTTTGTCTAAATAAAACAGACTTCCTCAGATGCAGACTCATATCCTGCCACACATATTTACACCATTTAATATTTGAATTATCCAATCAGCAAACCAAATAAATGTATGTAATTAGATGAGGTTAAAAACTCATGTTTACTGGTCATTTTAAAAAATATATAACACATTAAAATCTCACTTAAAAACTTAAACATAAAACCATTTTCACTCCAAGTGTTGGTGAAGTATACATGTCAATAAATATAAATATGAAATGAGTATTAAGATGTACACAATACAATTTTAAAAACAATGTGAAATTTAAAAACTTCTATTTAAGATGCTATATAAACTTTTAGTGTTTCTTTCCTAAAAGCTACCTCTAATGTCTTCAGGTGGGAATACACCCAAGCAGGAAATACTTCCCTTTTTTTGTATCATAGTTTAGCTGATCTCATTTTAAGTAGTGGGGCAATGGAAACATTGCCATTTAAACCAGGGGGCGTCCCAACATCTAAAATGATTTGCCACCATAATTCCTTGTATTCAATTTTTTCTTCCCACAATCCACTCGTTGCTTCCATTTTTATTTGCTCCACCACAAAAAATAAGAAATTCGCCTACGTTAAGGAGAAGGATCTATGAGCATAAATACGACATACAGAACAAAAAAGAAACAAATGCTTTATACAAGCATACAAGGGTATGTGGCAGGGCAAATTTCTTATTTTTTGGGATGGAGCAAATAAAAAAGGAAGCAAGGGGTGGACTGTTGGAAGAAAAAACTGAATACAAGAAATTATGGTGGCAAATCACTTTAGATGCTAGGATGCCTCCTGGTTTAAATGACAATGTTTCCATTGCCCCACTACTTAAAATGAGATCAGCTAAACTATGATACAAAAAAAAGGGAAAGTATTTCCAAAAAAAAAAGGGAAAGTATTTTCTGCTTGGGTGTAGTGCCACCTGAAGACACTAGAGCAGGGGTGTCTAACCTTTTGGCTTGCCAGAGCCACATTGAGTGAACAGAAATTGTCTTGGGGCTGCATATAAAATATATCATATAGTTAACTCTTTCGCTATCACGGGAGACCAAAGTCAACCTCCTGGCTGTACTGTAGGCGCATTCGAACAATTATTAAATGTAATAAATGCCTAATATTTGCCTTAAAATTCTAATTCTCATTCTGATTTTAATTCTCTAATCTAACAGTTAACTCTTAACATCTTAGTTAATATATAGATTTTTTTTTTACAAATAAACAGATATTAACTAGAGCACTAGAATTTCTCACTGGGAAAACCACTCCAGCAGTCCATCTACATACAATGTCAACATTAGCAGTCCTACAATACTATAATCCACAAAAATAAGCCAACAAATTAGCAATAAAGTAAAGAATTCACATTACTGACTTAATAAAACAATTCTGAATAAGCTACAAGAGGGTCTCACCCAAACAAATGACTGGTGCCAGAAACATGACCTCAAGCTAAATGCCAAAAAATGCACAATCATCCCCTGTGAGTGATGTCCCCAAAATTATCACATTAATAACAATGTTTTAAGCACGCAATCAGTCGTGAGGTGCTTGGGCACCCAGGTTGATATAAATTTGTCTTTTGACCACCACGTTGTCTCCATTGTACGGAAAGCTTTTTACATGGCCCACCTCATTAGTAAGGGTATCTCATCCAGGGACAAGGAGGTCATAACATCCCTGTATTCTTCCTTTACAAGAGCAATTATTGAGCGCAACACCCCTTTTGGCACTTGCCTCAGCAAAACACCCTGCCAAAAGAAAGACTATAACCATTTCTGACAAAAAAAGGTCAAAGGACTGAGTTCACTTAGTTATCCAAACAGACTAAAAAGCTTCTTGCTTTCCTCTGTCTCTCACTGGCCCCTATAAATTTCATTACTGGATTGCTTTCCAGGCTAAGAAAGATCCTGCCTTAAGAGACTTTCTCCACCTCAGAAATACTGGTTATATTTAAAACACTCACTACAAAGACTACAGCCTTCACTGCAACTTAAACAAGCCACTTTGTATGGACAGGGTCTTGACATGAAAACTTTCAACTTCTGTAAAAATTGCCTCTCATTATCAAACAATGTAGTTCAACAACACTACAACTGGATGGATAGCCATGAATGTACTCCTTAACTAAGTAGCATAGCCTTCATCAAACCGGAAGGAAAATCTACATACTAAACTTTCCCAACTGGATGGCTAAGATCTAATATTGGTTACTCAAGTCTACTTATCTAAGAAGAGGGGCCTATTTAACTAAGAATTCCATTTGCAAAAATATATTCAGTATACATAGTAAATCTTCCTCTCTTATACATGCACGCATGCACACACACACACACACACACACACACACACACACACACACACACACACACACACACACACACTCACACACACACACACACACAGAAAAGGATCCCCTACTTGTAAAATAGGCAACCTCAGTAATCACATGACACAGTCTCACTGATTGAAATTGTCTGGAAGTCAAAATATCTGAAAAAAAAATCATAATAGAGATGGATTAATCCATGTAATTTCCCACCACCAAAAGGACCATCAATAATTCAACAAACAACTGCTCAGCAAAAATTAAATCAATAAGAAATCTATAAACTCTGTAAGATCATACTACATACTGGAGTAAACATATAACTTCCCTCCAATTTAAAGTAATTTGACAGTCATTTTAATTTGTGCAGATGTTATTCACAGACTGACCGTTTACTAAGCTGTAATGCTGACCATCGCTTTTGAAAAAAACAAATTCCCAGACTTTGTCAAAAGCTCAAAGTGAAGAAAAGATTACTTTTTTATTTATTATGTATTTATTTAATTTTGGAAAACATCTTTAAAACTGTTAAATTGATGACACGCACAGAAACACAGAAAAGTTATTGTGATAAGTAAACCACAGACTGCTGCAAAAAATCAGTAACAGCACACTATGCTTACATCCGAACTAATGAAGCATACCTGTCAATTCCAAAAGAATTAAAGTAGCTTAATAAGAAAGTTATTTGCAAGGTTACATGGCAGTTTATATTAGAAATAAGTGGAGATATTAAAAACGCTCTGTTTCTCACAATTATGCTGAAAAGTCTTCCAAGGTAAATGCAACCTTCTGATTTAGCATGGAACCATACCTCTCAACCTTAGAGCAAGAATTCTGGACAAAGTGAAAAATAAAATTGGGACACAGGCCCAAAGATAGTTATGCATCACAGACACCATTTAAACAAGTGTAGCTGCAAACATTATACATCACGTATGTTTCTATCCCATTATCCTTAGTTAAGCATTATATGGCTCATTCAATCCTGCCTTCTTTCGCAATAAGGAAAACCATACTTTGAAATGACAAATCCATTAAAAATAATAAAACACATTGGCTCCACATCCTGCAACTTCCTACCTGCAAACAACCACATAGCTTTCACTGAAACTAGGTCTGCTTATTTCCACAGAATGACACCTCTCCCTAATTAAGTCAAATGGTATACAATCTACCAGGATCTGGACTACCTGAAATAAATTAAATTATGGCCTGTAAATTGCAAGTGCACTTTGTTTAATTAAACTACATTTCAAAGCCCACTTGCTGTATTTTTTCAGTAACATCCCAATATCCAT
The DNA here is from genome assembly GCF_019279795.1 of Protopterus annectens. Lineage (NCBI taxonomy): Eukaryota > Metazoa > Chordata > Ceratodontiformes > Protopteridae > Protopterus > Protopterus annectens. Next base: position 1,295,192,066 of record NC_056725.1, on the reverse strand, counting down.
TTCCAGGTCACTTTACAATACATTGGCAGTGGTAGACTTAGCATCCTCCAGATCCCTACAGGACCACACTCATACTGCTAACATTGTCCATTAAATGTAAATATCCATCCACTGTAAATGGCAAGAAGCTATGTCTTAAAAAATCTATTTTTGGCATTCCTAGTACCCAAGTTATCAGGTTTTGAAACAAAGAAACATATTCTCCACAGTTTGTAAGTCTCTGTCTTTAATACTCATCTACTATTGCAGCACTCCCAACACAAACACACACATACACACTAAAACCCCCAACATTTAAAAAATGACATTGTGCCCACCTGATTTGCCAGTATTGATGATCCACCAAAGATATGCTTATTGTTGTACAATCTATCACTGCTTAGAACCCACCAATGACAAGACAGTACTGGGTGATTTTTTGTTTGTCAAAAAAAAAACAATAAACTTTATATGCTACAGTCCCACATTAGTCAATCCACTACTGACCCATTAACCCTAGGCTGCTGTCTCATTCTTACTCCCTGGGACTGCATTACCTTGGATGACTACTTTTATTTCCTAAGCAAAAGACACAAATTGGAAGATGAAGCAAAAATTCAGACATTCTTCCAAAATCCATACAGTTGAGAGGTATGATTTCATATTCAATACAACACTCTCCCTGTCAGGAAAGCTGCAATTTAATGGAAGTGTACGTTTAATGTAGGATGCATTTGTGAGCTAACTTGTTTGTACGTTAGCCTCTTTGTGCATGTGTCTCTCTCTGTCTCTCTGTCATGCACATATAAACACACACACACACACACACACACACACACACACACACACACACACACACACACACACACACACACACACACACACATCTACTTTCATGCACACAACCATTCTGCTTTCATGCATGCACTCACTCACACCATACTTACCTATTAATACAGGTTAAGTGCTGTCTCTTTAAAAGGCAATGGAGGTAAATCCATAGACTAGTCCCTCTTCAGCAAGAACACACACATTGATTCTTTGGCACGAAATAATGGAGCAAACACACAGACCCTTTTTTGGCGCAAAAAAATCAAAACTAGAAGGATGCTTTGGTGCATGCGCACACTGATGTTAGAGTTACAGGTCACGGGCGCAAAAAACACAACAAAAAAGTGTTTTGGGGCATGCGTACATCGATGTTGGAGTTAGAGGTAGAGGGCCGTATGGCAGAGCTCTGAGGGCTGCATGTGGCCCGTGGGCCGCAGGTTGGACACATCTACACTAGAGGAAGCTTTTAGGAAAGAAACACTAAAAGTTTATATAACATCTTAAATAGAAGTTTTTAAATTTCACATTGTTTTTAAAATTGTATTGTGTACTTCTTAATATTCATTTCATATTTATATTTATTAACATGCATACTTCACCAACACTTGGAGTGAAAATGGTTTTATGTTTAAGTTTTTAAGTGAGATTTTAATGTGTTATATATTTTTTAAAATGACAAGTGAATACGAGTTTTTAACTTCATCTAATTACATACATTTGTTTGGTTTGCTGATTGGATAATTCAAATATTAAATGGTATAAATATGTGTGGCAGGATATGAGTTTGCATGTGAGGAAGTCTGTTTTAACTAGACAAAAACACTGATTTGGTGAGAGGCATTTATGTGCTTTGATTTTCCCTTTGGAAGCTGCTTGTGTGGATTAAAGATTGACTTTTGCATCAACAAACTACTTATTGCTGTGTTTTCCTGTCAAGGGTTTGCAGTTTTACTTTCTACCTTTGCTGGATTTTCGTTTGTACATTCATGGATATCTTCTCAGAACATAAAAGTACAAATAATAGTAGTATCCCAGAGGGCCATGTGTTGGCACCTGTCTTCTTTGCCATGTACTTTGCTGACATTAAGCCCAGTACCCCAGCAGTGTAGCTATCAAAGGTTGTTGACAACTGCAAACTGGATACTATTACTCAATCCCAAATTGATACTAAATTATTCTGTGAGGGTCTGGAGTATGCACATACCTGGTGCTCAGCACATGATCTCAGAATAAATTCTAAAAGTATAGCATAGTACTGTTCAACAAGCAAGCAAGCCATTCCCACTTCCTATCATATAAATTATACTTCTCTACAGACTGCTATAAGAGACCTCTGCACACATGTAGATGGCTCACTCTTTTATGACCACTGTTTCCACCACAGTTAAGAAATCCTTCTACCTGGCCTAACTGATACACAAGAGAATTTTCTTCAGATCTAAGGATATCTTTTTTTAAAAGATCTAAGGATATCTTTATTCCATTAAATTCATCCCTTATTTTATGTATTGCTGAACACAATGCCCCTTCTACAAGCTAAGCACAAAAGCCACATGGATTTCTAGCTTAGAAAATCAAAGGGTTAGACCCCTCAGCAAACATGACAGATTGGTTTGAGTATCCTTGTATTCTATGGTGTACCGTCTCCTATGTTATGATCTGTGTCTATCATTCTGTGCCATGAAGGAACCAGTACTGTTTGACCTCCAATACCTTAGCAGGACCAGCAGCATTGAAAATGCACATTTAATGGTCTCGCTCTGCCTCAACAAATTAACAAAGCTCTCTGGACAGACAGATTCTTCACAGAATGCAGGCCCCACCTATAGAATAAACATCCCCTACACATCAAGCATAGCAATACTATGGCCAACTTCAAAGCATACTTTGAAATAACAAGGTATGTAATTGCATTTATAATGCTAATGTAACTTGGAGAAAGTGTATAAATAGAAAAATGAAATAAATCTTACATAAATGACTGAGTCATGAAATATGCACACCACGGATTACCTGTATGTCCCTCCTACATAAAAGAGATGAGCATTATTGTTATACTTTTCTTAAAGGTGTTGAAGGGCTGGACATACTTTGATCCCAGTGACCGCTTGCCTAGTACCTTCCTATATTTCTATGCTCCTGTATGGCTGACACCCATTATTTATTTATTTACATTTGTTGACCAGGAGTGTCCGACTGGATGTAGGCCCATTTTCAGTGGGGGCACGGAGAGAAAAGCTCCACAATTAAAATATACAGACAGTAGTTACATTGGATTTACACAGTAATTAACAATTTGATCAACATAGCCATTAAAAATTACAAACATAGTTACAGATGAAGAACATAGTACATCAGTAGACAACTAGAATCTTTATCATCTGTGAAGTACATAACAGACATTAACAATTGTTACAATAAGAATTTCCTGCTGTATAATAAGTAGTTAGGCTTATGAGCATCCGAGCTTGCTATAATCAATCATCATTATGCATGCAACAAAGGTCTTATCTGGCAAATTCATTTTCTGTACTGTCACTCACTCACTCTATTACACAATGACTCGCTTTTTTTATCTTTTATGTCTCTCTTCAATATTCACCAATATTTTCATTTTTTTGTCAGAATTATAACACTGCAGTGTAATGTGTTTTATGTATAGCTGCAGATTTCTGTGTAGCCATTGTTATGTAGGTCTTCAAATGCTACAGTATATTTGATGTGCTACTTAACTGGCTGTCTTTACTGTATATTATTCTGAAAATACTTTCCATTGTTTACAGTTTTGCCTACCATTTAATACTTCTTTGCTGTTTCAAACTTTCGCTATGAGTTTGCACCAAAAATGGGTCCTAATTCAGTGCACAACCCAGATAACAAAACACACACACACACGTGTGTGTGTGTGTGTGTGTGTGTGTGTGTGTGTGTGTGTGTGTGTGTATTTTATATATATATATATATATATATATATATATATATATATATATATGTATATATATTTATTTATTATATTATATATATAGATGCCATAGATATATATGCACATATGTAAGACATAAATATATAAATACATATAATAATTAAAAAAAAACTTTAAAAACAACAATCTATTTGTCTAGGTAAGACCAAAAAACCCTGGTTTTAGAGGACAGTGTACCTCTCAACTGTACAGATTTTTGCAGAATGTTCGGATTTTTGCCTTAAATTTTTGGTCCGTTTCTCATAAAATTGCAGCTTTTTGGAAATTAGTAGCAAATCATTAAATATTGAAGTTAGAAAATAATGACAGACATTTGAGTTTTAGACTTCATACCCTTCAGAAAATTCATGCTAATGCAAAATCTGTTATTCTATCAACTTTCTAAGTTTGTAAGAGCAATATTTAAAAATTGTCCCTCTTTGTACCACTTTTTTCGTGGCTTTGTCCAGATTTCTTACTCTAAGAGCTTGAGAGGTAGTCCTTGATCTAAACAAGAAAGTAAGTTTCTATATAACAGGCACCTTTGGCTTGGACTTCATTCTTTATTATTTACATTCTCCTCCTTCAAGGCATCAGTTTTGGTTCATCTGAAAGCAACCCCACTGTAGCCAGCTGGTGAAATGCAGTGACTGATCCAGTCCAGCTTCTCTCCCAGATAACCCATTTATACTGGCAAGCAGTGCCTTTTTCTCTATGCTGGATGTATTCCTAAACTTCATTCAACCCATTTGCCACTATTACTCCTAATTTAGTGGAACCATTTAAGGGGGTTATGGTCACTGTCCATAGTACATTTCCTTCCATGCTAATGAATCTGAACATTTTGCTTTTTGAAAAGTTCATACTAATGCAGACGTTCCTTCACAAGAGATAATTTGGTTCTTTCCACTGACAGCAGCTTTCACTGATACACACACACACACACACACACACACACACACACACACACACACACACACACACACACACACACACACACATACTACTGGGTGTTCATGTGTGATGTGGAGCTGTTTGGATGAATACACTTCCTAGATCACTGTCTGAAGCATCAACTTGTACAATAAATCCTTAATTGTAGTCAAGACTTACCAGTACAGTGGGCATACATAAAGGATCTTTCAAGCTCTAAAAATAATCTCACAAGTTGGAGTCTCCAATGCCTTATCTGGCCTATTTGCCTTTGTTAAGTCTGTTCAACAGAAGTGCCCACTGCTCTCTATTAAGAGACAATATATTACAGTACACTGGATATCCTAGAAATGCCTTCATCTGCCATTTAATTACTGTGGTAGGCAGAGCCTGGATGACCTCTGCTCAGCTATTTTCTTGCCTGAAGCTGACACTGCCTACCAAAGGTGTAGCTAGCTAATTTTGTGCAGAAAAAAAATCTTGGACTTGAGGAGTGAAATAAATGGTCTTTTGTCTTTTTAAACTGTGGTTAACTGCTTTGTACCTTTCTAGCAAGCAGCTGCTGTAGTTTATTCCACACATGGAACACTTCAGTTCTGACTGCAAATGCAACATTGGCATTTATTTCTAAATACTGGTATGCAGTGAAGTCTCGTTGGGATCTGCTGATCATGCACCCTAACACTTTGTGCCCAGGGTGGCCACCCCCTTCACCCCAAGATAGCTATGTCTCTTCTACCTACATAGTGCCCAAGGTAAAAAATGCCTTCTATCCCCAGTAGGCACTTCTCAACCTTGGGAATGAAGCTTGCCCTTCTGTGTCTGGTCTTGTTGTGTCTGTATTTAGATTTAGATTCTGGTATCATTTACACAGGCAAAAACATATTCCCCTCACTTCTCAGGAAGTTAGCTATCCATTTCTTGAAGTTGGTCGGCTCACTGTGGATTGTACAGAGCATTTTAATGAACTCATTTTATTCAGATGGTGTAACAAAGGCTGCCCCTCCCCTTGCTGCTGGTGTTCGTAGCATCTGTCATTAACCTTTTGTTAAATTGATAACTAACAGATAATGTCCCTTTCCTACTTTAGAGAATCATTTATTATAGGTATGAAGGAAAAACATCAACAGGAAAGTGAAGAAATGGATCTGTATTATTCATCATCCCTTGATAATTTGTATACCATTAATGCATAAGAATCACTCTTATGGTTTCTTACTTTGTTTTAATTTATTGTTGTTTGTTTGATTTTGTTTTAATTTATTATATCCCCAAATAGCCACGTCTAACACTGTCATACTGACATGAGTATGTTTTTCTGTCTTATTGTCTTCTTGCCAGAATGGTATCTGGTTTCATTTAATATGACATAGCCCAAACAGCATAAATTATTTTTCTTCTAATGGTTATTTCTTCTATTTAGTTACAGTGACAAGGATTTGAGTCTGTGGCTTTGTAGATGGTATGTGAAAACAGAGCAAGTGTTTTTAAATTAATTACTCTGATTTGTGCTTAGTTTAAGCTGGGAAATGCTCCCTGAACCTAATAACATACTTGAGTACTTAATGATGCTCAGGACTTATAATCAAGTCAAATTTCTTCACAGTTTATGTTTCAGAAGCATGAATACCCATAGCTGTGCCAGTACACAAGACAAGCTATGCAACTGACACAGCGAATTTCAGACCTAATAGTCTTGCTAGTGTCACTTGCAAGGCTATGGGATGGATTTCTATTGATTTAATATCAATTTAGCTGCAGTGGTGGTGCTGCGGTAGCGTTGTCGCCTCACAGTGTGACGTTGTCCTGTTCGATTCTCAGCTAGAGCGTCTTCTGTGTGGAGACATGCGTGAATGTGCGTACCTTCATTGAAGGTTGTGTGTCAGAGCTGGCAACTCGGCACGTAAAAATCTGCCAATCATTAGCGGACCAGAGTTCCGCTGTGGTGACCCCTAACTGGGAAAAGCCGAAAGACACAACAACATTGGCAATTTTCAAACCCTTTGGCACTTTGGATTTCTGAAAGACATATCTTGTATAGTCAACCTAGTCAATGTGTTCCACAAGTCACTATGAGTATATATCCATTTGCTCTGCTTACCTTGACCTACCTAAGGATGTTGACACCACCATCCAACATGAAGTTACCATAAATAAACTCTCCTTATATTTTCTGGTTAATTGCAAATTAGATCACTGATATAAATGACATGGTGAACATAGTGAATACCTTTCTAGTTAAAAAATGTGCTAATGGTGTTCCACATGAGAAAGCTACTATTCGTTCCTCTTACCACTTCTTGTGTATCCCTGTGAAAACAGCAGGTCATCAGGGACTGTGGCACTTATATTGATAATGAGATCTCTTTTGATCATTGTGTGTATGTCATTATGAGAAAGTCCTTCTACCTTGTACAAATTATCTGCTGGAGTATCTCATCCAGGTCAAGCAGGTCTTGATCCTACTGTATTCTTCCCTGAGTAGACTTGCCCAGAAATTCAGTATCCCCTTTGAGATGTAGCTATCTAAGTACCTTGCTCAGCTTGAAAGACTCCACAATGTCTTAACCAAAAAGATCTTTAGCTTAGTAGGCCTTCACTGCTCTGATAAGTTAAAGCCACTTTCCCTTTTCATTATATTGCACAGACTGCTGAAGTGTGATTTATGTTTAACTTATTGCACAGTGAAAGAACCTGCCTTTCTCAAACTCCTCCACCTTTATAAAACAAACAATCTTACAAATACCAATTCTAAATACCTTAACTTCCGTCATAGAATTAACAAAACCTGCTACTGTGATTGGTTCCTGACCCGGCAAATCCTGTTTTTCTAATAGGCCCTTAATACACATTAAACAGAGCAACTCCTTAGCTATCCTCAAAAGCAACCTAGATTTTTGGGTGGTTACCCATAAAATTTATGCCAGGAGTTTGTTAATGATTTTTTAACCAAAGGAAACTGTCATATTCATGGTGATGGTTGGGTGACTTGGCTAAGGTTCTTGATGGTTTTCTTGCTGTAAGATTGGTAACAACCTATAACTCTATGAATGATAAGTAATTAGGACATCTACGATCAAGAATGTCTTATTTCATCCTGAAGCTAAATATCCCAAACTACATCACTCTAAAACTAAATTTGTGAATAGATGCCTTACTGAACAATGAGACACAGATGCATATAAATATATATATATATATATATATATATATATATATATATATATATATATATATATATACATATATACACAAAAATATGCACACATACACTACCCAAATATTTCATCAATGAAAGAGAGAAATGGTAGAATCACATGAAAAAAACCTAAAAATAACACATAAAATATCATTTTTGTATTAAATGTGTTATTTTTAGTCTTTTTCTGGTGTCCTTCAGTTTTTCAACAGGCTTTTTGATGTTTGTAAGGCCAGTAACTTGTTTCTCAGGGTATTGTTGTTCTGAATGTATTTGGTTAAAATAATCAAATATGTCATACATTCCCCCAGCTTGTTGGACAATCTGTCTTTTGCCTTTGCTTTTATACACTAATTGCAAAGCTGCAGCAGCTTGTGGTAGTCTATATAATATTAATACACATACTTAGGATCATAGGAATTCACTAGGCTACTGGTCATGTGGCCTTTCCAAGCCTAGCCAAAGTTTTGCACCCATGTTTCCAAGGTCAGCACCTATCCTCCCTGTCAAAGCAGGGAAATAGGTGGGATCCCAGGGGTATATTTTCTATTACCCATCCAGTCATTCAGGTTACGCTTGAACAAGGACAAAGAAGTACTCTGCTTAACATGGAGAGGGAGTCTATTCCACAGAAGGGAGAGTCTCTGGGACACATACCTGTCCTGCCAGCAGGTCCTATTAATGTTGCAGGCTAGGTATAGGTCCCGAGTGTGTGTGACATGTGTGTTATTTGATTTGTGGATATGCAGCATTTCCAGTAGGGCAGGGTTTGAGATGGCTTTAAATATACTATATACTATATATACTATTTGCCATCAAGACTTTCCACTATTGTACTGAGAGGGTTACACTGTTTCTAGCATATTCTGCCTTACAAAAGCACTATTGTGACAAGTGAATGGCATAACATAGAGAAACTGGATTCCTGATAAAGCTAGCAGTGACTATTAGTTTATTAGCATGAGTAGCTAAGGAAGCAATAAATATGTGTATACGTACATTTGTGCATACTACATACTGTACATACATTCATACATACATAAACAAACAGACAGTAAAAACAAGGATCATTCAATGAATGCCAAGTACTCACCCACTGATTTAGAGACTATGGCTTATGACAAGCCTGAGGAGTTGTTGCTGTAGCAACAATCTCAACAATAGATGGTTATTTGAATGGAGCAAGTCATACCTGTGCTGAAAATAAACACCTGCATTGAACCACTTAGAGTGAAAACTTACTATTGAGAACAAATGAATAAAGTCTTAGATGGCTGTGTTGATGGAATCCTTACATTTCTGACAGAAAATTCCATTTGGCAGTAGTCAAATGAAAATTATACAATGACCCCCCCCCCCATTAATATTCCAAAACGTACACGCTGATTGGTCAGCGTGCCCATTGTAAATCCGACTTATACTAATGGAAAATGTCCGGTCGCCCGGACTTTTTCCATTAGTATAAGTCTTGATTTTTTTGTTTTTGGTAGCAATGGAGAATGGAAGAGCTCCATTGCTGTAATCTCACTATGTTAAATGAGTTTAACATAGCAAGATATCTTAAAAAAAAGCAACAGAGATCTTTTTTTGTTCGTTGCTTTTTTTAAAGATATCTCACTATGTTAAACTTGTTTAACAAAGCGAGACAGCTTTAAAAAAAGGAACGGAGATCTTCCTTTCTCTGTTGCTTTTTTTAAAGATATCTCACTATGTTAAACTATATTAACATAGCGAGACACCTTTAAAAAATCAACGGAGATCTTCCTTTCTCCATTGCCTACACACAGCTATGATGTACTGCATAAGCATACGCATGCGCAGTACATCAGAACTGCCGCATTATACTGGACAGCTGCAGAAGGGCAGCATTGAGGCATTATGCAATGCTATTATTTAAGTAAAGTAAGTATTTTATTTTCTTAAATAATGTCATTGTATAATAGCAATAGCCCATTTCTGGCTGTGGGTAATGCTGGATTTACGCACGGTTGTCTTTGTTTAGCCACTCGGGCTTCACCCTCATGGTCAGACCACACCAACCGTGGGTAAATCCAGCATTATCTACACCCAGAAGTGGGTTACTGCTTAATAATACCCTTAGAACCAAAACTTGTAGACTTTGGAGGGCACTAGTTAGTAATACTGCAAGATGACAGCTTGGCTTTGAGACAGTATTGTGGTATTACTAAAAAAGTAAAAAAATAAATAAAGAAAAATCTAAAAGTAATATTTACATAGACTTTGTCTAGGAATACTAACAGAATAAAATGAACAAAATTTTAAGCTGATACAGAATCATGAAACTAAGAAATGTAAATACACCCCGCTCCTATTGACCTACATGTTGGAAAATTTAAAATAAAGTGGGTACATTTCAGAAGGACAGAACAGGTGTGATGATTCTTTATTTTGAACAGAACAAAGAAACAAAAAGGAACGCTAAATTTGCAGACTCTGACTGTAAAATAAATAATGTGACCACACTAGACCTATCCAAACAAATGAGCACCTTTGTTTAATTGTAAAAAGCTTTGACAGGGAGGATACGTGCTGACCTTGGAAACATGAGTGCAAAACTTTGGCTAGGCTTGGAAAGGCCACATGGCCAGTAGCCTAGTGAATTCCTATGATCCTAAGTATGTGTATTAATATTATATAGACTACCACAAGCTGCTGCAGCTTTGTAATTGATGTATAAAAGCAAAGGCAAAAGACAGATTGTCCAACAAGCTGGGGGCATGTATGACATATTTGATTATTTTAACCAAATATATTCAGAACAACAATACTGTGAGAAACAAGTTACTGGCCTTCAAAACATCAAAAAGCCTGTTGAAAAACTGAAGGACACCAGAAAAAGACTAAAAATAACACATTTAATACAAAAATGATATTTTATGTGTTATTTTTAATTTTTTCAGGTTATTGTACCATTTCTCTATTTCTTTGATGAAATTTTTGGGTAGTGTATGTGTGCACATTTTTGTATGTGTATATATATATATATATATATATATATATATATATATATATATATATTTATATGCATCTGTGTCTCATTGTTCAGTAAGGCATCTATTCACAAATTTAGTTTTAGAGTGATGTAGTTTGGGATATTTAGCTTCAGGATGAAATAAGACATTCTTGATCTTAGATGTCCTAATTACTTAACATTCATAGAGTTATAGGTCATTACCAATCTTACAGAAAGAGAACCATCAAGAACCTTAGCCAAGTCACCCAACTATCACCATGAGTATGACAGTTTCCTTTGGTTAAAAAATCATTAACAAACTCCTGGCATAAATTTATGGGTAACCACCCAAAAATCTAGGTTGCTTTTGAGGATAGCTAAGGAGTTGCTCTGTTTAATGTGTATTAAGGGCCTATTAGAACAGTATTTTACGATTAACTTAAAACATCATGTGACTGCCAAGCCCCTAAAAAGGAATTAGCTAATAAAAGAGGCCAAATTATACCAAACACCAATCAAATAGCCATTACATACCTAACAGCCAACCCACACAAAGCATGAAACACAAACCAATGAATTTTGAAATAATAGATGCAAAATATGACATGAAAGAAAATGTAATTTAAACAACACATAAACACATTTTGTCCTATTAGATAACATAAATAGGAAAACTCATTATCAAGTTAAAACCTTAAACTTCAAGAGACAAGCTATAAAAGTCTGTTCATTTAAGCCCAGCCAGCTCATGACATTGCAACAAAGCTGCCAAAAACAACTCCCTCTTTTCTAACATCAAGGGCCATGGTTCCCCTCTAATACTGTGTGTAACTTTTTCAATAAACATGAACTTAAATGCATGGCCAGGATGTTCTATACTATGTTTAGCAAGAGGGTTCATTCATTTATTTTCCTTTTTAATATCACAAAGGTGTTCATGCACCCTTTCCTTGAATTTATGCTCTGTTTTCACAATATAACACACTGGGCATGCATGACACAGAGCTACATAACTTACACCAAGAGTTTCACAATTAAAGTAACACAACACTTTAAATACATGGGAATTAACAGTGAATTGTTCACCAACAAGAATATTTTATAAATAGAACAAAGTCCACATTTATTCATGTTAGCCTGTGTCTTAGACCCACCAGGTTTACTAAAGCCTTCCACTATATCTTTCATGTGTTTCACTTTTTTATACACTGTAAGTGGCTTCTCACCCATTTTACATAAAATCTGTCTACTCTCCTTTAAAATTATCCAATTTTTTGAAGTATCCACCTGATAGTATTACTTTCATGATTATAAACAATTATAAAAGAGGTATTGTAGCAGTTTTCAGACTTATAACTAGTTGTCACTGTATCCGACAGAGAATAAACATTCCTGCTACTATCTTCCACCATAAGCAGTAGCCCCGTCAACAAATGTAAAATAAATAAATAAAATTAAGAGCATCCTCTCTAACACGTATATCAAAATTTAAAACAGGAACAAAATAATTCCATTCTTTCTTGTTAAAAAAGAAGAATTTATAGGAACCTACCTATACTAATGCAGTTTTATATTTTACTAGTGCTTAACCTTTTATCCAGAAGTGTGCGGTGGTAAATGGGAAGTTCGTACAAGCAGCCCAAATGACCACACTTTTTTGATCAGTTTTTGGAAAAATGCTATGCTTGTTGCTGAGAACTATGTTTTCTAGTAGAGGATACCCTTCCTACTTTATTAATAATTTGATGCATGAAGTTAATAAAAGAGAACAGTATTATTTTGTACTTTGCTTGGAAGGGGCTTTCTGCACTCTTGTGAGAGAAGTGTGCTTATTGGAATCTATCTGGTGAAGGGTGATTGGTGTAGGGCTTTCAGTAAGTACCCTCATTGGTTATTTTGTGTTTTTTTTTTTCTTAATTTTTAGCTTCTGGTATTTAAGTCCTGCGTTTGTGCATGTTTTTGCTTGTTTGTGCACCACACAGCTCCTTGTACTGCTGCACAAATGTATGCCATAGCAAGACAGATAATTTCAACAAACTTTCCTTAGATACAGCTGTAGTACATTAGTGTAGTCCTCATCTTTAGCATGTCTGGTCTAAGAAGTATTGTTAGTGAGCTGTGACCTATTAAACCACCGTTCAAAAACCCATCAGAAATATCCATCTACAGAGCACCTGCTTGATCAGTTTTGAAAGCTCCTCCTTTGTGATAACAGTTCTTCAACCCTAGCATTCTGGACAGTTGGACTACCCTTATTTCTACTGCCAGCCTTGTTGACTTTGGTCTCCTGAGGCAGTGAATCAACTGGCTCATGTACACTGACAACCCTCTACTAATAAGTCACTCTAGTACAGAGTGCAAGAGCTGTATCTACACAAGAATCATGAATCCTTGCTCTCTAGCACTCAAAACAGTAACACTGAAGAGGTTATCAACTCATCCACTACTACTCATGCACATAGTGTGTGTCTAACACATAAATCAACATACGCGCAGGTTCTCTCAAAAACTTATCGAGACACCAGAGACCTCCAAAACACAAGACTGTTACAACCAAAACAGTTCCCACAGCAACCAAGACAAATAGCAACACCAGTGTCTTACCTACCAAGCCATTAAGGTGTAACACTCATAAACCAAATTTTATTGTCATTGGAGACTCCATAGTGAGACACATGGATGTCCCACTCACCAGGTTAGATAAGGAGAAAGTCACGGTCAGCTGATTGTCCGGAGCCAGGATTTGTCAGATCACGCATGCATTCAGGCCTCTCAGCAACAACTGCGATTAAGACTCTGTAATAGCTTGTGTTGGAGTGAATGACCTGAGATGTATCTCACTGGGCTAAATGAAGAAAGACATGAATGAGCTCTCTGAGTGTGTGTCCCAGGCAGGTATGTCCATAGCTTTGTGCAGCATATTATCCCTCACCAAAGTGATGCCACAGTATAATCAAAAAATTATCGATTTCAATAATTGGCTTAGTTTTTGATATCATTCAAAGAGGATTCAGTTTCTGTCAGCCTGAGATGACATGGTTGGCAAACCTCACTGCTGTGCCAAAGACGGTTTGCACTGGCACCACTAGGTTTTTGGCTGCTGGCAAAGGGTCTTGCCTCCCCCATAGTGCATTTTTTAGCCAAGGTTTCAAAAACAAAATTGCCAACATGAAAATTGTCAGTCAAAACAAAATAAGGGTCATGCTGCTAAATGTTAGGAGCTTAAAATAAAAACTGCACACCATGGAAGCACTCCTATCACTGGAGGACGCAGATGTCTGTACAGTCACAGAAACCTGGTTCAAGGCTTCAGAGAGTACCCTGGCCTTGCAAGGCTACAATGCCTTCCACACCTTCAGACCACAAAACAAATGTGTGTGAACCAAAGGAGGAGGTGTTTCTATCTATATTAGAGACAAATTCACATCCCAACTATTTAGACAGGACAACTCTATGGATATACTCCAAGTTAAGATTACTGTGGGCAAGACCCCTATTCAAGTCATAGTTAGTTACAGATCCTCCTCCATCGATCATGATGTGCACAAGGCCTACTTGACCAAATTGGAGTCAATCCAAATATTGCCAAACACTCTGGTCATGGGGGATTTCAATTACCCCACCCTCAGCGTGGAAACCTAGTCTAGCCTTAACACACTAGCACAAAAGTTCCTTGACCTAGTTAACTCAATTGCCCTGGAACAAATTGTTCAAACCCCAACAAGAGGAACAAACATACTAGATCTGGTCCTCACTACATGACAAACAGATGCACCATCACAACTGTCAGACCCTCATTAGTTAAAACTTACCACAAATCAGTCACCTTTGAACTGGCACGAACACGAGAACTCACAAAGGGTGAAGTCAGACCAAAAAACTTCAGCAAGGCAAACTATACCCTCCTAGGGGAAGGTATAAATGCATTCCAAGCCCCACTCCCAGCTGGAAGAGGTAAGTACACCAAAGCGTACACTAAAGCCCTGTACAATCAGTTGTACAAGTGTATAGACTTGGCTGTTCCAGACAGAATCAAACCCATAGCCCCAAGTAAAAATAAGCAATCCTGGTGGAGTTTTCAACAAACTTTACAACAAATGCAAAAAGCTGCTGTCTAAGAAAACTGAGACAAGGCCCAATATCATGAAAGGAGATACTGACACCATAGCTATCTGGAATTTTGTAAATAATTATATGGCATTTGTTAATATCAACATGATCATATAAGATGCTTGTGTTACAAATGTATTAGAACTATATGTCATGTGTATATCAAACTGCTTGAAGGCATTTTCAAAGTGTTGTTTGAAATGTAACCACAGTGTACCATACTGGAAAAGAACAGAAATGTACACACACTATTGTAACTGTTTCAATGTACATATTTTAACATTGGAAAATGGAACACAGGAGGGTAACTTCAGTATAGCAAACTTCAGAAAAATAGCTGAAATTAAATTACTTTATTTCAGCAAGGAGACACAATGTCTGCACTGAGAAGTTTTCTGTATAGTCTTTAAGGTAAAATATTTACTAGATTTGAAATATGTAGGATGGTAATTGTTTTATGACTTCCAGGATTTCCCAAAGATCTGAGGAAAACCCCTGTCCATGTATTTTCACAGGTAGATACTAAATGCTGCCAGCTGTTATCAATGGTCATTTTTGAGCCTGGGAACTAAGAGTCAGATGACAAACAATTATGTCATTCTGCAAGTTATCCCAGCAGTAATATTTGAGATATTAATTTGAGAAATCTCTTAGACACAGCATTCTGTATGCAGTCTTGGACCTGACAAGAAGACCCATCCACCACACATCTGCCTTGTTCTTAAGTAAGTTAACTAGGGTATAATAATTCTCTTACATTCAGTCAGGAATATAGTGAAGCATAGTTTAGATGTTTTTCTTCTATATTTGAGACTGTCCTGCAATGTTGTTTTAAATATTTCCTGTGGTTTTGAACTGTGATGTCACTGTAAATATATATAGTTAGTATTGTCTTGTTCTTATTTATTATTAAATATATTTAAACTTTTCATTGTGTCTGATCTGTCTAGACGTATTTAAGTTCTGAGAGTACTTGCATATTTATTTGGTGTCACTGTGGGCCATTCTAATAGCCTTGCTATTGGTCAAACTTCCATTTCTATTAATAGTAACATTACACAGTAAGATTGGAAACAGTTTGTTAAGGGCGTTAAAGTAGCTGATAAAGAGCTGGCTGGTGGCAGTGATAGTTGCTTTATAGTCTGGGCAAAAGGGGGCATAGTTAGTAAACCTGTGCTGACCGTTCCCAGGTGTGTGTGTGTGTGTGTGTATGTGTGTAAATCAAACCTCAAAGAGTGTGTGTCAGCTACTTGGGCAGAGACACGAAGCACTAGTTGGACAGAAAGGGTGCTGGAGGTCTTAGCTTGGTCACTCAGCTGAAACCTCAACTCTATAGCTGTACCAGTTGGGAGTCTTATTGGGGATCTGGACAAAGAGGGAGAAACCAGCCCGGGAATGATTGTCATCTCTTGTGTGCTCTTAAGGGAAATTGCAGTTGATGTAAAGTGCTACATCTGGAACTACTGTGTGTGTACCTTATCATCCTCTCAGAGTACGTCCCCCCACTGCTGCCAGTGGTGAGGAGTGAAGTTTCTTGATTACTGATCCAGTGGTGAGGTGTCACATATATTGGTTGGCAGTGGTGGGATATCCACATATTGGGATTCAGTGGTGTGGATATTGAATTCCTGTTACCTTTAAGCAGTGATCCCTAAAGATGATGTTTGTACACTCAAGCAGCCACACAGTGAACATTCAGAGTTTTATATCACAATAGTTTTATTTATTTTGTGTTAGCTTAGTTAGTCAGGGAGAGCAGGCAAGGATGTCAGCAGAGGAGTATGGCAAGCTGACAAGGAGCCAGTTGGCTAAGATGTGCCAAGACAAAGGACTGGTACATGCCAACCTGACTAAAGTAGAAATATTTACAGCTTTAGTTACAGCTGCATCACAGACCAGCAACCAGGAGGACAATCAGACTGGCCTTGGAGATGTACAACTCTCAGAAAATGGACAGTTCAGTCTTTCCACAGAGGAGTTGAAAATCCATCTGGAGTTAGAGAGACTTGAACTGGAGGCTAAATGGCTGGAACTAGAATCAGAGAGAGACTGAGACATCTGGAGGCCGAAAAAAATGAGAGACTGAAATGTCTGGAGGCTGAAGAAAATAACAGGCAGAGGCTACATGAAAAGGAGATGCTGACTCTTTGCCAGAGTCATGGAAGTAATGGGGAAGGGAGTAACCGAACCCCAGAAGCAACAAAGGTCAGTAAATTTCTTCAACAATTTGCAGCACTTTGCCTGTGGACATGAGAATCTGGTTAGCAGATACGGAATGTAATACCACAGATAAGTTGGGGAAAAAAGGAGATCTATTCCTACCAAGCAGGGCTTCACTGCACAGGAAAGGGATATCCAGTGCTGCTCATGGGTCTAAGGGAACCCATGGTCGGCAGCCTAAACTGCCCCAACAGACTCTGTCAATATCAGGGGAAGCCACTACTTCAGGTACATGGCCAGGACCAAGGGTTAAATGTTTTAAATGCAACCAGTGGGGCCATGTAGCATATAGATGTCCCCGGAGACAAGGTGGGGAATAAAAGGTGGGACAGCCAGTAAGTGGGAATGACAAAATGCCAGTAGCAAGTTGTCTGGCGACAACAAGGGTACCAAACTACCACAAGAGGTTATATCCTATCTTAGTAGATGGAAAACAGGCTATTGCTAAGAGAGACACAGCCTCTGACCTAACCATTGTGAAGCCTGCAATGTTTAAAGAGGAACACTACATGCTTGGGCAGTCTACTATAGTCAGAGCTTTAGGAGGGACCCCATTCCAAATACATCTTGCAAGGGTTCACCTTGACTGGGAGGGTGGAAGAGGGAGCAAGCAAGTAGGTGTGTTTGAGGATTTCCCTGCAGATGTCCTGATGGGGAATGCTTTTGATAATGCAGTACCTTGTGTGCATTCTGTTACATGCAGTCCAAATGTGGGCCTGGTAGCCTGGGATGGACCCAGACAGACCACACACTTGCAGCCAGGATAGGTGAGGTGGTTACTTCTGGGAGGGAGCTACTCTCTGAGACTAAAGGTAAGTCATGCCGCTTGTGGGTGCTGATGTTCCCTTAGACAGAATGACTGCAAGGGCAGAGGTGAGTAGTAGTGTCCAGGCTGACAGTAAGGCACTGCTGTCAGAGAATACCAGACTTCCTGTGGAAGGGGGAGCTGGGAAGGGTTACAAAGAGAGAGTTGAGAGAGGCTCAGCTCTCAGACCCTACATTACAGGGCTTCAGGAAGATAGCTAGTGAGACACCTGATTCTCAAGGAAAGGAGGAATCTATGTACTGAGACAAAAAGTTACTGTATATAGAGAGTGGACCCCTGAGAGAGGGCTAGAGGGTGAGAGAATACAACAGTTGGTAGTGCCCAGAGCCTACCATCTGGCACTTCTAGCCCTAGTACATGACATTCCTTTTACAGGTAATATGTGCATAAAGCTTACAGAGTGACATATTATGCAGAACTTTTATTGGCCTGGGATTTCCAGGGATGTAACAGGGTAGTGCAGGACCTGAGAACAGTGCCAAAAGGTAGACAAGGCAGGAGAGAAGGTCAAAGCTCCTTTAGTGCCTTTGCCTGTGATTGAGGAGCCATTTCAGAGAGTAGCTATGGATAGTGTGGAGCCTCTGAGTATTCCAAGTTCCACAGAGAAGAAGTGTATCCTAGTGGTTGTAGATTATGCTACCAGATACCCTGAGGTGGTCTTCCATTGAGGCAGAAAAGGTGGCAAATGCTTTTTTAGAGATTTTCAGCAGGGTAGGTTTCCCAAAAGAAATACTGACTGACAGAGGTGCCCATTTCACATCAGACCTGCTGGCTTGTCTGTGGAAATGCTGTGGGGTGAAGCACCTAAAGACAACCTTCTACCATCCCCAGACTAAAAGTCTGGTGGAGAGGTTAAACTCTACATTAAAGACCATGCTACGGACATTTGTAGACCAGTTTAATAAGGAGTAGGACAAATATTTGCCTCATCTGTTGTTTGCTTACAGAGAGGTGCCCCAGGAATCCACAGGTTTTTCACCGTTTGAGTTGCTGTATGGGTATAGGGTGAGAGGACCTCTAGATATGATTTGAGGTGAGTAGGAGGGTGAGTGGGAATCCCACAAGAGGTCTGTTGTGGCATATGTCCTAAACCTCAGGACAAGGCTCAGGGAACCCATGGGCTTGGTCCAGGAGAACCTGGCAGAAGCCCAACAGCAGAAAATGATCTGGTATGACAGGAATGCTCGAGCTAGAGTGTATGCTGTGGGGCAGTGGGTTTAGGTTATGGTTCTCATTCCTTTCAGACACAACAAGCAGCAGGCAGCTTGGGAGGGACCCTTCAAAGTGGTAAGGAAGTTCAGTGCTGTTAACTACATGGCAGAACTGCTAGGCAGGTGGCATGGGGCACAAATTGTACCATGTTAACACCATGAAACCCTAGCATGATAGGGAGGCCATTGTGCTAAGTATTTGCAGTAGAAGACAGGATGAGTGTGAGGGGGATCTATGACTACAGGGAGCCATTCAGCAAAATCCCAAATTACTATGGTGGAGCCTAGGACTGCAAGCATATGATATGGCAGTGCAACACTGCAATGGGGTCAGCAATGCAAAGGTAGCTGGGATCTCAAGACAGTGAATGGGGTAATGTATTCCCAGATAGGCTCATCCCTCTTAAGCAACATTTCTCAAGGGTCACTTGAAAAACTAGCTTGAGTCTTCAAGGGGAGAAGAAGTGTCATGAAAGAAGATACTGCCAGCACAGCTATCTGGAATTTTGTAAATAATTATATGTCATTTGTGAATATCAACATGATCATATAACATGTGTGTGTTACAACTGTATTAGAACTGTATGTCATGTACATCAAACTGCAAAGTGTTGTTTAAAATGTAACCACAGTATACCCTACTGGAAAAGAATAGAAATGTACATGCACTATTGTAACTGTTTAAATGCAGATATTTTAACAGTGGAAACTAGAACACAGGAGGTTAACTTCAGTCTAGCAAGCTTCAGAAAAATAGTTGAAATTAAATTACTTTATGGCAGCATGGAGATGCAATGTCTGTGCTGAGAAGATTTCTGTATTGTCTTTAAGGTGAAATAATTACTAGTGTTGAAATGTGTAGAAATGTAATTGTTTTATGACTTCCAGAATTTGCCAAATATCTGAGGAAAAGCCCTTGTCCATGTATTTTCAGAGGTAGATGCTAAATGCTACCACCTACCATCAATGACTGTTTTGGGCCTGGGAAATAGGAGTCAGATGACAAGAAATGATGTCATACTGCAAGCCATCCCTGCAGTAATATTTGAGATATTAATTTGAGAAATCTTAGAGAGACACAGCATTCTGTTTTCTGTCTTGGACCTGATGACATGTAAAGAAGACCCATTCACCACACATCTGCCTTGCTGTTAAGTAAGTTAACTAGGGAATAGCAATTCTGTTAGATTTGGTTAGGAATACAGTGAAGCATAGTTTAGAGGTTTTATTTATTTATTTGAGACTGCCCTGCAATGCTGTTTTAAATATGTCCTGTGGTTTTGAACTCTGATGTCACTGTAAATATATATTTAGTGTTGTCTTGTTCTGTTATTATGTATTATTAAATATATTTAAAGCTTTCATTGTGGCTGATCTGTCTAAAGATATTTAAGTTCTGAGAGTACTTGCATATTTATTTGGTGACACTGTGGGCCACTCCTAATAGCCTTGCTCTTGGTCAGACTACCATTTGTATTAATAGTAACATTACACAGTAAGATTGGACACAGTTTGTTAAGGGCATTAATATAGCTGATAAGGAGCTAGCAAGTGGCAGTAATAACTACCTTATAGTCTGGGCAAAAGGGGGCATAGCTAGTAAACCTGTGGTAGCCTTTCCCAGGTGTGTGTATGTGTGTGTGTGTGTGTGTGTGTGTCTGTGTGTGTGTGTGTGTGTGTGTGTGTGTGTGTGTGTGTGTGTGTGTGTGTGTGTGTGTGTGTGTGTGTGTGTGTGTGTGTGTGTAAATCAAACCTCAAAGAGTGTGAATGTCAGCTACTTGGGCAGGGACACGAAGTACTGCTTGGACAGAAAGGGTGCTGGAGGTTCTTGGCTTGGCCAGTCAGCTGAGATCTCAACTGTATAGCTGTACCACTGGGGAGTCTTATTGGGGATCTGGAGGAAGAGGGAGAAACCAGCCCTGGACTGACTGTGGTCTCTGTGTTTTCTTAAGGGAAATTGAACTTGATGCAGAATGGTGCATCTGAAAATACTATGTGTATTTATACTGCTGCCAGTGGTGAGGATTGAGGCTCCTTGATTATTGGTTCAGTGGTGGGACGTCATAAATCCTCTAATGTTAACTTTGAGAAAAACTTAGCAATCACAGTCAAAGAAAACCATAAGGCCTTTTACAGCTATGTACATATCCTAAAAGGTAAAGCCCAAGCATGTGCCAAACTAGTGACTAATGGTATCACACACACTGATCCCACAGAAATAGCAAACGTGCTGGCAGTTACATTTGGTGAAAATTTCACCCCCTTATCTCCTCCAAACTTATTGCAAACCTTGCCCCACCCTACATATCTGAAGAACAGGTCATTAAAGCCTTGTCTAAGGCAAAAAACACAACCTCTATGGCAACAGATGACATCCCAGGCTGTCTTCTAAACAGGCTAAAACATGTACTAGATCACCATTAAGTACCCTTTTCAATCATAGCCTAATCATAGGCTATGTTCCTGCAGAATGGAGAAAAGCAACAGTTATTCCCCTTCACAAAAGTGACTTAACAACACTCAGGGATTTATAGACCCATAAGTCTGACCAGCCTAATTTCTAAGGTCATGGAATGCATCATCATGGACCTCATAAATAAAGATATAGGCAACCTCCAAACGTTGGATCCGACCCAATACGGATTCATCAAGGGCAGATCTTGCCTGTTAAAATGCTGGATTTCTTCAAAAATATGACCAGGGCCATTGACGAGAGCAAATCTGTGTACACAGCATACCTCAACTTGGCCAAGGCCTTTGACACAATCCAACACTCAGGCATTAGCTATAAACTTAGCAAAGTGAATGCAAACCCTTTTGTTGTGGGTTGCTAACTGGCTCACAAACTGGTCACACATTATCAAAGTGGGTGACTCCACATCAACTAGCAGATCTGTCATCAGTGAGGTGCCACAAGGTTCAGTGCTGGGCCCCCTACTGTTTGGTATATACTTATCAGAAGTTCAGGCCAAAACTAAGGGGCTGTGGCTGACCAAGTTTGTGGATGACTGCAAACTAGGTGCAATTATCGAATCCGCAAATGATGCCAGTATACTTCAGGAAGGTCTTACACAGACCAATGACTGATGTTTTAGTCGCAGTCTCAAACTAAATGCAAAGAAACACACCATCATTCCCTTTGGTAAAAACAATGTTTCCTCACACTATCAAATTAACAACAGTACACTATGTACCTATGGAGTGGTAAGGGATTTGGGATCACAAGTAGACTGCAATCTTAACTTTGACCACCAAGTGTCTACTGCAGTAAGGAAGGCTTTCTAAGTAGCACACTTGATGAACAAAGGCATTGCATCTAGAGCAAAGGAGGTTGTAGCCTCTCTATAATCATCAGTAATCAGGCCCATAATTTAGTATAACACCCCTTTTGGCATGTACCATACAAAGCATCTGCAGCAATTGGAGAGTCCTCACAGGTTTCTAACAAAGAAGATCAAGGGACTCGAGCATGTGCCTAACACAGATCGACTAAAGTCTCTGTCACTATACTCAGTATCATATAGACTTTTTATGTGAAACATATGCCTGGCTAGTAATCTCCAATGCAAACCCAATGAATTTGCTGCACATCTGTAAATCAAACGGGTCTACAGCTACCCATTCTAGAGACCTAAATATAGCCTGTGACTTGAAAAGGATGTGCTGGAGTGATCCACATATGATAGTTGGTGAAGACCTTGAATTTTCCTTGTGAGGGACCTTTGTGGCCTCTCCAATTGCTGCACTGCTTTGAAAGGTACTTACCAAAAAGGGTGTTATACTCAATTATTGGCCTAATGAGTGAATGTGATAACTTCTGCTTTTCTCGAGGCAATAACCTTACTTATGAGATGAGCCATATAGAGTACCCTTCTTACCACTGTGGAAACATGGTGATCAAAGGCAAGGTTGATGTCAACCAGAGTTCCCAGATCTCACACCACTGAGTGTGTATTTAGGGTTCTGCCACTGATGTGGTAATTTGCAGGAACATTGCTCTTACTGAAATGGATGATAATACATTTTTTGCACTGAGTTTGAGGCCATGTCTTTGGCACCAATCATTTGTTTATGTAAGACCTTCTTGAAGGATGTTGACATCGTTTGGAGATTCTATGACTGCACCCAGTTTGCAGTCATAGGCAAACTTTGTTCAACACAGTCCCTAGGTTTTAGTTTGTACTTTGGAGAAATAGATTTCGAACAGTAGAGGTCCCAGGACTGATCCCTGTGGAACAACACTGTCTATGGGTCTGCTGTTGGAGGTGGATTCCCCTGTTTGACTGTATGGGTTCTATCAATGAGCCATTTCTCAACCCACCTTACAATATAAGAATTGATATCCAGCTGGGCGAGTTTGTCAATGATGCCGGATTGTCAAATGCCTTGGTTACGTCTAGGTAGGCTGTATGCATAGATTTCATCTATTCCAGGACCCTGGTGACTATCTTGAAGAAGTCCATCAGATTTAACAGGCACGATCTCCCCTTGACAAATCCAGATTGGGTAGGATCTAGTGTTTGGAGATTACCTATATCTTTATTAAGGTCCATGATGATTCTTTCCATAGCCTTGCAGTTGAGGCTAGTCAGGATAATAGGTCTGTAGTTCCCGGTGGTAGTAGGAAACACCACCTTTGTGCAAGGGGATAACAGTTGCTGTTTTCCATTCAATTGGGACAAAGCCAGTGCTTAGACTGTGATTGAAAAGAGTATCCAAAGGTGATGCTAATTCTTGTTTGAGTCCATGTAGAGTACAGCCTGGGATGTTATCAGGTCCTATTGATGCTCTGTCTTTGGCCTTAGACAGGGCATTTACAACATGCTCTTTAGAGATACAGGGTAATGGACAGGTGATAGGGATGTCATGAGGTATGTGTGGCAGGGACAGGGGAGTGAAGTTTTCACAAAACCTGTCAGCTAACAGGCTAGCTATGTCCACCAGCTGAGTATATGTGTTACCATTAACTACCAGTTCTGCGCAAATCTGGGCATTACCTTTTAGGTTATGGATATAACTAAAGAACGCCTTATGGTTGTCCTTGGTTGAGGAAGTTTACTTGGCTTCATAGTTTGCCTTGGAGGACTTTACAAGTCTTATTTGCTTATTTAATCTGAGGAGGGAGTGTCTCCAGTTTACAGCCTGCTCCTTCTTACGCTTAGACAGAGGTTTCTTCCTTTTATTGTAAAGCCTGTTAATGGTGGTTGTCCACCAGGCAGGTTTGCTCTTCCTTGAAGAGCTTGTTTTGGTCCTAAGAGGTACTGCTGAGTCAATGCAGTTATGCAGGTGCTTGCATAGGGTACTGGTGTAGAGTTTGGCATAGTTACTGGTTCCATCTGAGGGGGAGGTGCAGTGAACCTGTGTATACCATCCCATAAGAGGTTATAATCTGCTTTGTAGAAGTTTCTAGTCTAGTTGCTGCTGGAGTGGGGTCAGGTGTGATAGTTACTTCAAATTAGACTGATGTGTGGTTAGATGCCACCAGAGATGAACTCACAGTGGGGGTGCTACAGTAGTCTCTCATATTTGTAAGCACCAGATCCAGGATGTTGGTGCACCTAGTGGAGGTGTCAACCGGCAGGTCCGGGGCACTGGAGTTGACAGAGTCAAGGAACCTTTGGGCAATGCTAGAGTAGTTAAAGTTGGTCAAAAGCATGGTGTTAGGATACATCTTGATAGAATCAAGTTGATCCAAACAAGCAGAGTGGGTGTCCTTATTCATGGAGGGAATTCTGTAGCTGGTAATGACTTGAATAGGTGTTTTCCTAATAGTTAATTTTACCTGAAGCATCTGTAGGACATCATAATGTTTAACCAATCTGGAGGCGTATTTATCTTTGATGAATATCAATACACTGCCTCCTCCTCCTTTAATTTCTTTGCCTTCAGTTTGTGGTCTGAATGAGTAGAAGGAGATGTAACCCGGTATGGCTGGAGTGTTCTCCATAGCCTTGAACCAGATCTCTGTGACTGCTTCCAGTCAGTGCAGTTTAAGACTTCTAGAGTTTAGCAACATGACCTTCAGGTTGTTTTTGGTTGGTATTTGTACACTGGGAGCTTTCTCCTTGTTACACTGCCTAAAAAAGGCACTATGGGGGTGGCAAGAGCTTTAGCCAATAGCCAAAATCCCAGGTGTGACATTCATACCTCTCAACTGCACATATTTTTGCAGAATGTCCATATTTTTGTCTCATACTTTTGGTCTGATTCTCATAAAACTAGGGACTTCTGGCAAATCACTAGTAAATCTTTGAAGACTGAAGTCAGAAAATAATGGCAGACATCTGAGTTTTAGACTTCATACCCTTCAGAAAATTCATGCTAATGCAAAACCTTTTATCCTATTAATTATTTTTAAGTTTGTAAATGCAATATCTAAAAGTGTCCCTATTCTTTGGACCTTTGTTCTCCATTATTTATGACTTTGTCCAGATGTTTTGTTTTAAGAGGTTGAAAGGTATGGTGACATTCATAAATCATAAATTTCATATTTTTCTAAATATCTCAGCAACCAAGCAGCACAGACAGATCTGCTTAAATTCATATGAAAGTTGGATGAGAAAAATGCTGCTGAGAGTATGGTTTCAGAGATACAAACATTTGTTTGAAATATGAGGACATAATTTGATTCTATCAAAAAGCTTATTTTCTGCCCATTGGAAGTTAAAGTGCAAACATCCACAGCTCCATTGGAGGGAATGAGTGACAGCATATATTTCCTTTTGTGGCAAAAAGCACTGTTTCTCTGCTTGCTTGCTTTTTCTAGTTATATTTGCCTCCAGATCACCTTCAGGAGGGCAAATTAGCCAGGAACATTGTTCAGAGCTACTTTCACTGTGCTTTTGCATTAAGAAATTAGAGGATCAGCCATCTTGTGGCAGAAGGGGTTTACCTAGCCTTTATAAGCTGGGAAGCATTCCAGGGAACTGAAAGTGTGGTTATTTATTGGCTAGAGGGCATAGGAGTCAGTTTTCAAATTTTTTCTCCAAAACAAATCAGGTGAATTTGCATGGAGCTGTCCAGTTGTTAGCAGCGGTCTATATAGCAGCAAACACATAGAGAGTAAAATTTCCCTATAAAGTTGAGATTAGGTTCAAAACTTGTTTAACAGCATAGCATTGCAGGAAAGTAAGCGTACAGCAGCTATCTTGTGCATCAAATAGAATTACCATATCCTAGCACTATACAACAGATTGATCTTAACACCAGAAACTAGTTTGTGTATAGAATTGCACTACTTCCATACCCTAGCACTATGTATCATCTTACCCTTAACCTCAGAAACCACCATAGGTAGCCCCCAATTCTTAATATTAAATAGGCTACCCTATTACAGGACTGGACAACATGGACATGCAATTTCCTAATGTCTCTGTGCCCGATTTGGTATATTTGGGCATCCTAAGGCAATGTAGCATTTGTCTCATATTCTCAGACAACCAGTTAATCATGAAAGAAAATAACACTGTATGCAAGAGATTTAAATATGCAACTTCACTGGGTGCAAAAATCTTGCATACAGACGAGGTTGTCAAGAATACCCACACTACAGCCCTAACACATACCGCTTACCATACACATAGATTTTCTTATGCTGATACCCTTAAAACAAACCTTCCCAAATCTGAAAGACCTCCAAAGCTGCCTAGTGGCAACATTGCTCTTCAGCAATCACTAAAATACACACAATAAGAAACACAAATAATCTCACATAAGCCTGCACCCAGTGGTCTCCCGAAAGCAAAGCCTGTAAAGAAAGCATATCTTTACATAGCAGTCTTGTCTTTGGGGACTCATCTGTGTGACATACAGATGCCCCACTCACCAGGATATACAAGGGGAAGATAATGGTTACTTGTCTATATGGAGTTGGGTTCTACAATATCATGCATGTACTTAAGTCACTGCACTCCAGGTACCAATATGATTCTATGGGTCTATATTGAATTAGCGAAAGCTTAGAAAAGCAAACGCTAATTCATCGACCATTTTTAAGTGAAAGCTTAAAATCTTGAACACCCGGAACAGCGATTTTTTTTCCCAGAGAAAAAAATCGCTGGTCCACAAAAAAAAAAAAAAAAAAAAAAACTTAAAACATTATATAATGTGAGGGGGGGGGCTTCACTCCCCAAACCCCCCTACTATATAATATACCAACTCCGAGATCGCTCCACAGTGGAGGAAATGGCGAACTCCCAAAACCAGCCCAGCGATTTTTTGCTCTGTGTAAAAAAAAAAATCGCTGTTCTGGGTTTTAGGGATTGTAAGCTTTCACTTAAAAAGGGTCGATGAATTAGTGTTTGCTTTTCAAAGCAATATAGACCCGATTCATAGCCCATGTGGGTGCAAATGATCTAGGATGTATCTTACTGGAATGTATGAAAAGAGACATAATGGATCTCTCAGAATATGTGTCCCTGACAAACACAGGCCTTGCACTGAGTAGCATTTTACCTTCATCAAGGATGATGCCACAATATGAACTAAAATGACTGATTTTAATGATTGACTTAGTTTCTTATATCTCTCCAGGGGGGTCCAGTATCTGTCAGCATAGGAGGACATGATAAACAGACCACATTGATTTGCCAAGAACAGGCTGCATCTATCCCCTCTCCAGGCTTTTGGATATTGGCTTAAACTTTATCCATCCCTTAGAGTCTTTTTTAGGCAATGTCAAAAAGACAAAACAGCCAACATAGTGAAAAAGTCTCCAACTAACCTTAAGGTGTTAATGTTCAATGCTAGGAGCTTAAAAAAAGTCCATACCCTTCAGGCCCTCCTCACTCTGTGGAATGTAGACATTTGTGTCATGACTGAGACATGGTTTACAGCCAGAGAAAGTACTACAGCAGTGCAAGGCTACTGTGCCTTCCACACTTTTACACCAACAACAAAACAGACTAGGGCAAAAGTGGGAGGTGTCTCAATCTATGTTAGCAATAAATATACCTCCAGGTTGGTTAATCAGGATGATACCATGGAGCACATCCACAGGCAAGTCACCATAGATAAAGCCCTCACCATATCACGACTAGCTACAGGCCACCATGTATACCACCAGAGTTTCACAACTCTCACCATTCAACCAAACACCCTATTCATGGGTAGCTTTAACTACCCCTCTATAGAATGGGAAACTTACAATGCCTCAGACCCACAGGCACAATGCTTTCTGTACTTTATTATCACAAACACATTGAAACAGATAGTGTACGCTCTAACTAGAGGAACATATTGGATCTGTTACTTACCAACATGAGAGATTTTTGCCACCCCGTGTCACGTCCTCACTAGTGAGGTTAGATTGCAAAAGTGTCTCATTTGAACTAAAAATCAGCCCAGAAAACCCAGCTAAACCAGTAACAGTTAGGAAATACTCTAAGGCAAATTACAGCCCAGTAAGTGACAGTTTGTCAAAAATTCAAGCCTCCCCTTAACCATGTGACCACAGCTGCCTACACAGAATTATTCACAGAGTCCCTATACAAACACGTGAATGGCTGTATAGAGACTGCCTTACAGAAGTAAACCCAAAACAAGCACTAAAAACAAATCTCACTGCTGGAATCCTCATCTAAACAGGATATGTAATAAAAAAAAACTCTTGGCCAAAATCAGGAAAAGCAACTCCCTTAAAGACAAGTGATCTCTTGTACAACTAAACAAGAAACTAAGAGGTGTAATTAATTCCAACAAGGCCAGCTACAAGGTCAGGATAGCCTTGCAGGCTAAGAACAATCACAAAGCCTTCTTCAGATATGTCTGGAACCTTAAAGGTATCATACAGCAGTGTGCTCAACTGGTGGTGAATGGTACCACCTTCACTGATTAGGATGATATAGCAAATCTAGTGGTTGGTAAATTCAACTCAAACTTCGCCCCATTCCCCTCCAGTTCTTCTGGGAGAATTTCCTTCTAACATACTTCCCCTAACTATTAGCAGGAACCAGGTGCTGGCATCACTCTCTAAAGTCAAGAACACCTGCCTCTATAAGTGCCAACAACATATTTGGTTGCGTCTTAGAACAGTCTAAAGCAAGACCTATCAGGACCACTTAAGGCTGTCTTCAACAACAGCCTCAAAATGAGCTATGCTCCATGTGAATGGAGGACTGTAACAGTCATACCCCTCCACAAGGGTGGACCATCAACTGACCCAGGGAACTACAGACCCATCAGTCTATCAAGCCCAATATGCAAAGCCACAGAACTAATTATCATGGAAATGCTAAACAAGGACATTGGCAACCTACAAACACTGGATCCATCCCAATTTAGCTTTGAAAAGGGAAGGTTGTACCTACCTAACCTGGGAGACTCCTTTGAAAGAGTCATCAAGGCAATGGACAAGGGTAAAACAGTGCATACTGTGAGGCATTCTGTACTATTTCCATCTCAGGCATTGTTGACAAGCTTTCTGGTTAGGCATAAATCCCTGCATAACTCATTGGATTGACAGCTGACTCACAGACAAGACCCAAGAAGTCTCGATTGGTGAGATCATCTCCACAAAGAGGCCAATCAGCAGTGGATTACCTAGGGCTCTGTGTTGGGCATTCTCCTGTTTGGCATTTACTACTCAGAAGTGAAGACTAACGTACAAGGCCTCTGGCTCACCAAGTTTGCAGATGACTATAATTTGAGAGCTATTATAGATCCCCCCAAGACTCCAACATCTTGAAATAGGGTTTAACATAGGCAAAGGACTGGTGCAAAAGCCATGGCCTAAAACTCATTGCCAAAAAATGCATTGTAATGCCCTTTGGGAATTTTTCAACCCAAGTTAATTACTCTACTGATAAAACACCCCTAAGAGTAGTAAGTGATCTGGGAACATATGTAGACAGCAATCTGACATTTGACCAAAATGAAGCTAAGATAGCAAGAAAACCATTCTATGTTGCCCAACATACAGATAAGGGTATGGCATCTAAGTCCAAAGATGTTATAGTGCCACTCTACTTGGCCCTTATCACAACTATCACTGAGTACAATGTCCCCTTTGACATATACCTAACCTGACATTAGTAACAGTGGGAACGCCCATAAAGTTTGTAACCAGGAGAATTCAGGGCACGAGTACCCTGCCCTACAGTGATCTCCTAAAGGCTCTCTCTCTGTATTCAGTCCCCTGCAGGCTGCATGTCTGCTTGACTTACAGGGCTTCCTCATACATACCCCTGACTGATTTGTTGCACATGCACAAAACAAACCGCATTAAAACACTAAATTCCAGGACCTGAACTTTGCTTGTGACATAAACAGAACATGTTGGAAAGACAGATATGTGTCCTAAAGGATTCCCATGCAATGGAATAGGTTCCCTATCCATGTTAAACAAAGTTCATCCCTGTCTCTATTCAAATGAAACCTTGACAATTAGAAAATAAATCTTAAATGTATCTCCCCCCAGTCTGGTCTTCATGTTCCTCATGGACACAGGCTGTTAGTAAGGAAAGTATTATCTTGACTAACACCCCTAACACCCCCCCCCCTACAAATCCTTTATTCTTCACTAAAAATAAATTATATGATATATAAATATCAGAGCTATAAAACTCATATAATAAAAAGATTATCATACTTATAATTAATTATCTATTTAGAGACATACATTTCTAAGTTTCAGTACAGGGTTCAAAGTATTTATATCATTTAAGCTGGGAAAACAAATATTCTGCCTTCTCTGACATTGCATAATATTCCCTTTCCTTTTGCTGTCAAGAATAATCTGTAGCGTCATTAATGTAAAAATGTGTGTTTGATCATTTTTAAATGTGTTTGTAAAGTGCATTACTCATTTACCATATCTAGAATTAGCAGAATTAAATTGTTCCTTATAACAAAGGTTTTGATTAAGACTGTGTTCCCTTTTACAACTAAATACTAGTTTTGGGGATAACTACTCTAGACATAGTTAAAGGATTGACACTTTTCAGTGTAGAAAATGTTTTTTTTTGTCAGTACATTTGTACAACAAATAGGTTTGCCCATCCAGTTACTAAATATCTTATTACTGTAAGTATTATGCAGATTGAGACAGCAGAAATGTTATATACCTATCAAGCTATGTCTCATGTTAAAGACCAACAGGACTTTACGTGAACGAGTACATGAACACATATATGCAGTTAGCAAAGAAGATGAGAGCAACGCTATAGCCAAACATGTTATCACTTAGGCACCACACACAGTTTTAAATTTACTGTGATAGAGATAGTAGGGAAAAACAGTAGGTTAGGAAATCACAAAAATTATACAGAACAAAGAGAAGACAGATGGATAATGAAACTGCAGGCAGATAAATCAACTGGCTTAAATGACAGAGTCTCTCTTAAACCATTTTTGGCAGCTAGAGACTGTAAACACTAGATAGAGTAAACAGCAACACATTAGTCTTATTATATATGTAAGTTCCCAGACTTTTATGTTATTAATTGTGTTTAATAAAAGTGTGTTAACGACACTTTTATATATTGTGTTATATATTATATTTTTCAGCATGTAGGTATATATGCATTAATTTATTTTAGCAGTTTTAAACATGTTATCGACATTTCATATATACATTTTTTGTATATACTTTTATATATATTTTTCCATTTTTGCAGCTTGCTAAATTACATATTATAGTATTTTTTATATTGTATCGCATTAGATATATAGTTGTACTTTTTTATTATAAATTATATGAAGGTGATTTTTTATAAAAAAAAAACATTTTTAAATGATTAGTCTATACACTGATGGGTCAGGAAGCTAATGAGTTCATGTTTAAACTGTTTGATTTTGGATGTTTTGTTCACAGTCTGAGGAAGCATTTTTGATAAATGTGAAAGCGCTAATTGTTCATGCTGAACCTAATCGTTCTTATGTTTTTCATGTCAATGTTTTAGTCTTGAACTGATTAAATGGTTCACTTTTATTTGGCGTAGTGTGTCTCAAGAAGGTTTTGTTGGGCTCTATATTGTTTGCTTTATCTGAGGCACTTCATCCCTGTGAGTGGTGATTTTACTTTTTCGTTTGGAACATTTGTGACCACAGAAGAAAGGGCCATGGCAATAGGAACCGGTAACCAGTTATTTGTGAATTCGAGTTTACATACAATTGAGATGGTAACTGATAACAATGACGCTACTTTCAAGAGACTTATGATAGCCGAAGGAAATCCATTGCTTAAACTCTCTAGAACAGAGCTATTAAATAATGAGAGAGGGACTATTGATGTCAGCCACAATATTAATGTTTTACAACTAACGCGTAAGCTAGAACATGTTTTAGATAAACTAAAACATACACAGTGTCAACGCAGACACATGGAGGCTTATTTATCTTTCAAAATAGTCCCCAGAGGTCTGCGGATTTTGAAGATGCCTAATTTCGGTGACACATATCCCGAACTACTATCTAAATGGCAATAGTTAAATATAGATACAAGTTATGGCTACATGAAGTTGCTGAT
Source organism: Protopterus annectens (assembly GCF_019279795.1). Taxonomy (NCBI): domain Eukaryota; kingdom Metazoa; phylum Chordata; order Ceratodontiformes; family Protopteridae; genus Protopterus; species Protopterus annectens. Next base: position 1,295,159,356 of record NC_056725.1, on the reverse strand, counting down.
AGAACAATATCTAAAAATTGAGACTGACTTGATAACTGAATCTAACACACTTCTGCAGGAATTGAACACTTTAATGTCAGTTGGTGAGATGAAGGAATTTTTACTTGGAGTGAGTACTCATTTAGCGTTATTAGACAATAAGTTATTACAGGACAAAAGGAAGAAACTAGAAAGAGACTTCCTAGATTTTCAGAAGGGGAATGTCTTTGCTTGGTCAAGGGAACAAGGGAGAAGTCAAGCGACCATACAAAATCATTCTACAGTCCGGTTCAATAGAGTACACACCTCTACCTCTACGTCAGCAGAGCCGTTAACGAGAGGAGAGAAGTCAACCGCTGAAAAAGAAAGAGAGACAACAACGAGTAATGACCAAGCTGTAGCTAGTGAACTTTCTCAAAAACCATCAACAAGTAATGCCAACAGTTCGATACAGGACAAGCATAGTAAGGAGACATCTACTATGAAGAAAGCAACTACTTTGACACCTACAACTTTCCACCCTTTTCCGTTACCCATACAAGTCGATCGGAAGTTTTCGTGGTCTCCACAACAGGGTCAACGGAAACACAAATTTCCAGAGGAGAGACTAGAGTTCCAAAAGAAAACATTGAAACCAGTGAGTCAGAATTGATTATTAATGTTTGTAGCTATGAACTGACAATACATGAGAGGAAGTTATTAAACAAGGGACTTTCGTTCATACCAACTAAAAATGTAGACTGTACAGATCTCTTAGTAGATTTTAAGATGTTTACAAGAAATGTCAACCTGAAGTTGAGTCTTGGTGATACACAGAGTCAAGGTGTTGTAAATAGTAATAATACTTTTAAGAAACCTTCTACTTACATGCCAGTAATGAATCCCTTAGTTGAAACATTTGAGAAGGCATGTGAAAGGGACTTACTAGCACTTTATAGTGGAAATAGTAGCAAAACTAGAGGTGATTTTCACAATTTAAATAGTGATGAACAGAGAGCTCTCAAATAACTGCAAGCCAATAATAACATAGTGATTAGGTCCGCTGATAAAGGTGGAGCTGTTGTGATTTTAGATGCTAATATGTATGAATCAAGGTTGCAAGAACTTTTAGAGGATAAGAAGACATATGCAACACTTACCTTAATGCAGTTAAATAAGGTCATAAATGGAGTACATGATGAGATATATGACCTAGTTCTGTGTAACGTTATAGATTTTGACTTATATAAATATTTCCTTATAGAAACACCCACAATTCCTACATTTACAGGATTACCTAAAGTACACAAAGATATAGAAAATCCACTGATGAGACCAATTGTCTCTAGTAAAGGTTGGCTAACAGAAATGATATCAGTGTACTTAGAGAAACACCTTAGAAGAGTACTAGAAAGAACATCTACTGTAGTTAGGGATACTCAACATTTTATACAGTCTCAGTGAGTATACGTTTCAAGATATGAATGAAGAATTTGAGTATATGGTGACACTTGATGTCAGTTCTTTGTTCACCTGTATACCGAATGACATAGGTATAGAATATATGAGACTATACTTGATTGAAAAAGAGATACCCAGAGACTTGATAATAAGATATGCCATGTTGATGGACATCGTCTTGAAAAATAATGTTTTTGTCTACAATGAACAATATTTTATATAACAGAAGGGAGTAGCCATGGGCACTCCCTGTGCCAACTCCTATGCAAACATAGTCATGGCATATTGGGAGTATACATATATTATCAGGAGTATGTATTGTGGCAATAATATTCAGTTTTACAGACATTTTGTTGACATTTATTTAATATGGAGGGGTAGTGCTGACACACTCCAAGAGTTTATTAGATACATAAATGGGACCACTGATTTTTTTATCTTTCACTGGAAAATGGTCCACTGATCAAATAGAATTATTGGACATGTTGTTATTGAAAGAAGGGCAACATATAGAGACACAATTATATAGGAAAGAATGCAGGAGGAACATGTTACTGCATCGCACTAGCATGCATCCCCCACATATTTATAAGAACATAGTGAAGAGTCAGATGTTGAGAGCATCTAGACTCACTGGTGATGAGAATCATTTTAAAAGGACTATAGACATGTTACATAATGAGTTTTATGAGAGAGGTTATAAACAGAATGAGATGGTGATGCTACAACAGGGAGGTGATGAGAAAAGGAATACTATAGGGAAGCCATTTATACATAGGAGAAACAATGGTGAAGTTGTTCACACAAGATCAGATAATAGAGAGAAGTTCAATAAAATAGTCATACCCTACACTAATAATAATGTGAAAATCAGAGATATTTTCCAAAAAAATTGGAACATTCTTACAGTAGACACAAAGATTCAGCAAGTAGTAGGATCGACACCAACTTATACCTATAGGAATACAAAAACTTTGAAAAGAATGCTATGTTATGAGAATGTTAAACCATTATTAAATATATCTGATAGGAAAGGAACGTCTGCATGCAGGTCATGCAATCAATGCAGCTATATGTCAGGCTGTGATTATTTCATACATCCTGACACTGGATGGAGACACAATTTTGATTTATATGCTGATTGTAAGAGCAGGGATGTGGTATATATAGCAACCTGCACTGCATGCAGGTGTTTCTATGTTGGAAAGACCAACAGGACTTTACGTGAACGAGTACGTGAACACATATATGCAGTTAGCAAAGAAGTTGAGAGCAACGCTATAGCCAAACATGTTATCACTTTAGGCACCACACACAGTTTTAAATTTACTGTGATAGAGATAGTAGGGAAAAACAGTAGGTTAGGAAATCACAAAAATTATACAGAACAAAGAGAAGACAGATGGATAATGAAACTGCAGGCAGATAAATCAACTGGCTTAAATGACAGAGTCTCTCTTAAACCATTTTTGGCAGCTAGATACTGTAAATACTAGATAGAGTAAACAGCGACACATTAGTCTTATTATATATGTAAGTTCCCAGACTTTTATGTTATTAATTGTGTTTAATAAAAGTGTGTTAGCGACACTTTTATATATTGTGTTATATATTATATTTTTCAGCATGTAGGTATATATGCATTAATTTATTTTAGCAGTTTTAAACGTATCAACATTTCATATATACATTTTTGTATATACTTTTATATATATTTTTCCATTTTTGTAAATTGCTAAATTACATATTATAGTATTTTTTATATTGTATCGCATTAGATATATAGTTGTACTTTTTTATTATAAATTATATGAAGGTGATTTAAAAAAAAAACATTTTTAAATTATTAGTCTATACACTGATGGGTCAGGAAGCTAATGAGTTCATGTTTAAACTGTTTGATTTTGGATGTTTTGTTCACAGTCTGAGGAAGCATTTTTGATAAATGTGAAAGCGCTAATTGTTCATGCTGAACCTGATCGTTCTTATGTTTTTCATGTCAATGTTTCAGTCTTGAATTGATTAAATGGTTCGCTTTTATTTGCCGTGGTGTGTCTGAAGAAGGTTTTGTTGGACTCTATGTCTCATGTTAGGCATTGTACGCAGGTAAAACCAACAGTAAATTGAAAGAGTGGATATGTCATCATATCTCCAATATTAAATGAGGTAGAATGAGTGAGGCGGTTTACAAATACATTTTTGATGAAGATCAGACACACATTTTCACATTTCTGGCTTTACAGATTATTTTTGAGAGCAAAAGGAAAGGGGGATATTAATGCAACAACAGAGAAGGCAGAATATACATTGATTAATAGATTGAGAGCTGATGTTCTTCCCAGCTTGAATGATGTAAATACTTTGAAATCTGAAATGAAACTTAGAAATGTATAGCTTTGAATAGATAGATAGATAGAAGATAGATAGCTAGATAGATAGATAGATAGATAGATAGACAGATAGATAGATAGATATACAGATATGTTTATGATAATCTGTTTTTTTATGCTATGAGTTTTATAGGTCTGATACTTATATAATTAATTTTTCATGCATAGTGATTTGTGAAGTTTTATTATTTTAAAAGATCTAATAAGTACTTAAGCTATTCATTTGATGTTTTGTAATGAGCACATGATGTGGACGAGTATATAAAATGTCATGTGATCATTCAACTGCTTTTTATTACTCGATGAAGTACCGTGGATCAAACAGTTTTAATGGATACTGATACTGCCTTTTATTGAGTTTTGGATAATCCTCAGTGCTGGCTCATGCCTTGGTCCTGGAGTATGCTAGCTTACTATAAAGTGGTGAAAGTGCTCAATATATCACATTTTTTTTTACTTTTTTTGCCCTTTGGCATTCATGCAGTTTTGTTTTGTTTTTTTTGGATTATTAGTCAATAAGAAACAAAAGAATGAAGATGAAAAGAAGCTGAATGAATTTTAAAAAGTACAAAGAATGGACAAACTACATGCACCCCACTCCACCCTACTCCAACCCCGGCTGTAAGAAGCAATAATCCAAACTATAGAGCAGTTAATGAACGACTATCCTTGTCTTGTGATTAGATATATAACTGGTCAGTCTTTTACTTCTGAGGAGAGGCTTCAAAGAAATATTGTCAATCAGTCTAGAAAATGTATCTGCAGGACAACATAGCACTTTTTACATTTACACTTTTAATTCCACTATATATAGTTAAACAATAGCTTATTTCTGAGTGTGAATAATACAAGGTTTACCCATAGTTAGGGTGGTCTAAACATGAAGGTTAGGCCCAAGTGCCCAAGCAGAAGCAGAAATGGGTAAACCTACATTACCCAACCCACACATTAATTACTGCTGATACATAATATCGTTTAGATAAAGACATGGCTTACTGATGTAGATCTCTCTCTCACACACACACACACACACACACACACACACACACACACGCACACACACACGCACACACACATCTGATGTACATAATGACAACAGGTTAAGTACCTTAAAAAGAGTCAGAAAAGCTAATGTGTCTTGCTAAGCTATTTGTGTTTGGATGTTTGCATTCACTGACAACTGAGAAATATGTTTTAATCATTTTTAAATACTTTTTCAATGTGTTTTTCATTGGGGATTATTTGTATATAAGTGGACATTTTCCTTTTTTCTTTAGCTGGGTGAGATTCATGTCTCTACTTAGAGTACATACAATATGGCAGCTGCAGCTTTTTTCTTTTAGTAGCTATAGATTTACCTAGGCTTTTGACTATTCCCTTTTATTTTGTGGCTTGATTTTGTTTGTCATATGCAATGCTTAACTTATCATGGGCATTCTGATTGCACTGTTTAGTCAGTGTTCATGTTATAGAGCATTAATTATTTTTTTTATGTTGACACATGTTGCAGTAAACTGTAACAATACACATGTGACATTTTAAGGTGTGATCAGTCTTAAAACAGTTTCTGTGATTAGAGGACAATGTTAAAATGTTTTTTTTTTTGTTTTTTTTTTTAGTTTTAGGCAAATGTTTTAAACTATTGTCATTGAACCATATATTGGTATATTAGTATTACCAGTATAAAATTCTATAGTTCATAAGGCTATAATAGTGTATACACACAGAATTACAGACAGATAAAAATTATAGCCATAAACCAAATTAGATGTACATATTCAAAGAATTTATAACAGTGTTAAATAATGCTTACAATGCTATTTTCACACAGAATTTGCACTTTCCAGTATCTGAATTGCATAGTCTATCATTATACCAATGGTAAGAATAAATTTGTTTGGCAAAGAAACATGTACTTAAATTGTATTTAAGTTTGAGATATTTTGGATTATCTAAGCAAATAATTATTAGACATCAATTGCTGTACTGTAAAACTGCTTTTCTGGTATTAGTAAATAAGTATGTAACATATTTACATGAATTACAGCTTGAGACCTGTCATGAATGTCACTTGTCACCATTAGTATTTTTGATGGCTATACCGTCATTTTGTTGAAGCAATATTAAGGGAAACAGAATCAAAGAACTCTAACAAGTGGGTGAGGAAACTAAAATAAAATTATTTTCCGTGATGGTCTCTTGATACCTCTCAATCTCTCAGTGCAAGAAATCTGGACAAAACCAGAAATAATAGAGGGACAAAGGCCCAAAAATAGGGACATATTTTAAATATTTCTCCTATAAACTTAAAAAGTTGTTAGAATAACAGATTTTGTATTCTGTATTTTCTGAAGGATATGAAGTCTGATACTCAAATACCTGTGATTATTTAGTATAATTTAAGCACTTCAGTCCTCAGTGATTTTCCAGAAAATTGCAAATTTTCTAAGGAGCAAACCAAACACATGAAGCAAAAACCTGTACAGTTTGTATAAATCTGGACAGCTGAAAGGTATGTGTGGAATTTCAGAAAATATCAGAGATGAATGTAGCTGGACTGAAATCTGAAACAATAATAACAATTTCACTAAATCAAAAGAGGTAGTCAAATATTTAGCAATTTCACCATATATAAGTAATAAAATGTGATCTGAATATTAACCAAAATTTGAAGGATACAGACAAAAAGTGTATAGAATATGGAAAGCTGCACAGGTTTCTTATTGGTAAGATTGCAGGAGTCAAAATCCTATTTGTATCAAAATTACTATTATTTCGTATGGCATTTCCCAATATTGTCTTTCCTTTTTTTTTAATTTCTCCAAATCTTTTGGGTTTTTGTAATACCATGATGGAAATGGACCCCATTCCTAAGCCAATGTTTGATTAAAATTCATGAAATTAGTATCGTTTCCCTCTTTGATGTCAGCCAAAAGTGGCCTTTGCAGCACACGTAATGTGCCCAGTAATAACTCCTGCAATTCTTATCAAGTCACATGTATTGGTAGTTATTTTAAATAGGATTTTAGACTCTTTTTTTATAAGATCCATTGCTCTTACTACTATTGGAACTATCTTTTTTTCCACATTGGTCTCATATCTCCTTGCAAATCCTGATATTTTATGACTTTGTGTCTCTGTAAGCAGAACACTGTAGTCATTGGGTGTGGCAATTTCAATGATCAGTGCTACTTTTGTCTTCTTTTCCTGGACCACTATATCTGGTTTTCTAGCATCTATCTTTTGATCTGATGGTAATGGATGATCCCATGTGATGTAGACTTCATCATTTTCTATGATGCTTTGTGGCTTATATTTCTAGTGTTTTTCAACCACTTCAGACCATAATGTTTGCAAAATCCCCAATGCAACAGCCTCGCCATATTATTATGCCTTTCAGTATAGTCCTTCTGCCATTAGTATGTCATATAGCCTAGTATGAACCTATGAACCTATAAACCAGCAACAAGATGTGCAACTGTTTCCAATTCTGTTTTACAAAACCTGCATTGGTCTGTTTCTCCCACATGTTTAATGGAGTTTGTAAACTAACGTGTATGTAGCCCACTAACTTAGGCCGCCAATATTAACCCTTCATCTGTTGGTTTAAATTCATCTCTCTTAGCCATTCCTGCATTCATTCCTGATCAACATGAGGTCCTTCCAGAAGTTTTCTATATTTGCAACTATATTTATGCTTTTTCCACATTTCTTGCTTCTCATCTGGTACTTCACCTTATATTCTTTCTTTTGTTCTTTGGCACATTTACTTGCTGCCTGATTTTTATCTACTTCTGGTTTGATTTCCATTCCTGCTTGACGCCGATATGCTTCTGCTAGCCTAAGCAGGGAAGTCATCTTAGATTTATTCTCCTCATGTTTTAAAACATTCACTACATTTGGGTCTTGTGAGGTCAGTAGATATGTGTGGAGTCCCATGATTACAGATTTATACATGTAATTAATTTCAAGGAGGCCCATCCCTCCTTCAGAACGGGGAATATATAATCTTGGTATGCACTGATTTTTATAAATCATTTGGTGAGCATGAAGCATCCTTCTTGTGTTCCTATATAATCTATCCAGCACATTTTGGGGCCAGTCAATCACTCCAAAACTGTAAGTTAGGACAGGAACAGCAAATTGATTTATAGCTCGGATTTTGTTCCTAGATGACAACACTGTTTTCAGGATTAATTTAAGTCTTCTGAAGTATTCCTTGCTAAGTTTTATTCACATTTGTTCATGTTTTATTGCTGATCCTTCATCAACTCCCAAATATTTATACACTCCCTCTTGCTCAAGTTCTTTTCTATCACATTCTTGTCCCAAACTGATATTTTCTTGGTGCTGCAGCTTTCCTGCTTTAAAGGTTGCTTTAATACATTTATCAAGACCAAATGACATTCTTATATCATCTGCAGTGCAGCGCAGTGATGCAGCAGTAGCATTGTCACCTCACAGCAAGAGGTTCTCTCGTTTGATTCTCGGCTGGGGTGATTTCTGTGCGGAGTCTGCATGTCCTTCCTGCCTTCGTGTGGGTTTCCTCCAGGTGCTCCGGTTTCTTCCCACCTTACAAAGACATGTGTCTGGAGCATTTCTCCCTGGGCCTCCACTGAAAATTGGCTTGTTCCAAGAGAGACTTTCCTAGTTAACAAATGTTAAATAAAATAAATCTGAAAAAGTTTTGACAACTTGCAGTTGTGCTTTCAGTTCCACATCTGATGAGCTGTACAGTTTCAAATCATCGATAAAGAGAAGATGAGAAGTCTTTGCAGTTTGTTGTTTTCTAGGAGCCAAATTATACCATGACCTAAGCTGTTAAGTAGACCGTTTAATGGATTAAGGGCACGACAGAATAGCAGCAGTAACAGAAAGTCACCCTGGAATATCCCCCTTTGGATTTTTATCCCTGGAATAAAAAGTTGTCCTTTATCATGACTTAATTGCAAAGTGGTCTGCCACTGTTTCATGGTCACTGTAATGTACTTGATCAGTGTAGGGTGTATCTTATACAATTTTAAGCACTGTTTTATCCATGAATGTGGGATACTATCAAATGTTTTTTGTAGTCAGTCCAGGCCTTACTTAAGTTCTTCCCCTTTTTACAATTCTCCACTATGACTTTATTTAACAACAAATTATCCTTTTTACATATGACTTTCTTTTATTGCCCTTTTGTTCTGTTAGCATAATTGAGTTTTCTTCTAAATGACTATAAATTCTGTCAGGATCAATTCCAGTGTATAGTTTATACATTGTCAGAAGGCAAGTTACTGGTCTGTAATTTTTAGGGTCACTTGCAGGTTCGCTCTTAAGTAGGACCATTGTTTTTCCTGTTAGCCAGGTTGGTGTTATTAGCAGTAGGAAAACATCAGTTTGGGACAAGAATGTGATATAAAAGAACTTGAGCAAGATGGGAGTGTATAAATACTTGCGAACTGATGAAGAATCAACAATAAAACATGAACATGAGGATAACTCTTAGTAAGGAATACTTTAGAAGACTTAAATTAATCCTGAAAACAGCATTGACATCTAGTAACAAAATCCAAGCTATAAACCAATTTGCTTTCCTGTCCTAACTTACAGTTTTGGATTGACTGACTGGCCCCAAAACATGTTGGACAGATTAGATAGGAAAACAAGAGGGATACTTCACGCTCACCAAATGACTTATAAAAATCAGTGTATACCAAGATTATATATTACAATGAGTACTTGAGACCTGTGGCAGTGTATTAAAAGACACAAATACATTTTTGTATAAGCTATGTGATGTAGTTAGGAATACCACGGAACAGTACTTTTTTGTTACTATGGACATTACATCATTATTTACTGTGATCCCCAATGCTTGGGGCATTGAGAATATCAGGCATCTATTGTTCTCCAAGCAATTTTACTCTAGTGACAAAGTGAATTTGATATGCTCAATGTTGGAGATTATATTAGAAAATAATGTGTTTTGCTTTGGTAGTGACATGTACCTTCAGAAGATTTGCGTAGCTATGGGGACTTCCTGTGCCAATAGCTACACCAATCTAGCTCTAGCTGAGTGGGAGAGCACCTCTTTCCTGACCAATTCAACTTTTCAACCATACCTGAAATGGTATACTCGATTTGTGGATGATGTTTTTCTCCTGTGGACAGGCACGCTAGATGAGCTAAACATTTTATTGAGTTTCTGAATACCACAACATCGTTTCTTAAATTTACTAGTAAAGTGTCTTCAGAAGAGATAGACTTACTGGATGTTAAACTTAAGAAAAGTGACATCTTAGGTATTCAGACTAGCATATATAGGAAACCGACTAGGAGAAATGCATTGCTGCATAGAAGCAGCATGCACCCTAAATTTGTCAGTAAAAATGTAGTAAGAGGACAAATTCTTAGAACTATGAGACTGCATAATGATGATGTCCAACTTCAGTTAGCGCTTGATGATCTGGAGAGTGACTTTAAAGATAGAGGTTATTCACATAAGATGTTTTGTATACAGGTATCTGAATTAATGGCAGAGGTCTTCCAGAGGTAAACCTCTGTTTATGGATAGAATAGATCATAATATAGGGCATGACCCTAGTGAACAAAATAAACTTAGATTTCCACTTACATATACTGGGGATATGGGAACATTCTGTGATGTATTTAAACGGAAGTGGAATATTTTAAAGACTATAGGTGAACTAGATGGAATACTGGATGATACACCTAGGTTTGCCTTTAAGAATAAGAAAAATCTTAAGCGTCAACTATGTTAATTGGATAGACAGAATAGCTATAATAAGATGTCACAAAGGAAAGGTACTTATATATGCAGGAATTGCACAGCGTGTCAATATGTGCACTTGTGCTTTAAATACACTCATATGGCTCCAAACTTTGAGATAGTGGCTACACACTATGCTGATTGTAAAACTAAGAATCTAATATATTTTGCTTTTTGCACAGCATGCAACGCCTACTATGTAGGCAAGATGAATCGTATGCTTAAGGAGCGTATTCAAGAGCATTATAGGGATATTAACTATCATAAAACTACCAGTGCTCTATATAAGCACATAGAACAAAAAGGTAGTCCACACATTTTTAAATTTTTTTGTTTTGGATATTTTATCAGAAGGGAAGAGAGGTGGTGACATTAAGAATCACACCGAAGCTTTAGAACAAAAGTGGATTCTTAAATTAAATGCATATACACCACCTGGTGTTAATGAAATGGTTTCTTTGAAGCCGTTTCTTAAAGCTAGAAGTTTAAAACATTAATGAGACAGAGAGATGTATATATGCATACATTTTATTCTATCTAATTTTATATATGTATTCTTGTTTATATCTTTACTAAGGCAGCTATTAGTTATTCAACATGTTTCACATATTGTTATTTAATGTGTCTAATATGCAGCTACTTAGTGTGTTTTATATACATGCATATATATATATATATATATATATATATATATATCTATAATTTTATCATGTCTTTTCACTATATACTGTTTTTAGGTACTGTGTTTTTTTAATGACTTGATTCAATTCACAAGGTGTTAATTGCTCTATGCATTTAAGCTGAGAAACTGTTTGTTTGAATGTAGTCTGATGAAGCAACCACAGAGGTTGTGAAAGGGCTTACTTTGAGCTCTTCAATAAAGATTTCTTGCATTTTTTATCGAAGCACTATTGTGTTTATCCTGAACAGTCGTGGTGGTTTGGCTCTGCTCTTTTGTTGCTGTATTATTGCCTGCTCTGAGCCCTTCCTTTGCAGTTGTTCATATACATTTTCTTTTCTTGATTATATATTCCCTGTTCTGAAGGAGGGATGGGCCTCCTTGAAATTGATTACATGTATAGATCTGCAATTGTGGGACTCCACACATATCTGCTGACCTCACAAGACCCAAACATAGTGAAAGTTTTGGAACATGAGGAGAATAAATCTAAGATAACTTCTCTGCTCAATCTAGCAGAAGCATATCGGCGTCAAGCAGGAATGTAAATCAAAGCAGAAGTAGATAAAAATCAGGCAGCTAATGAATGTGCCAAAAAACAAAAGAAAGAATATAAGGTGAAGGACCAGATGAGAAGGCAAGAAATGTGTAAAATGCATAAATATAGTTGCAAGTAGAGAAAACTTCTGGAGGAGCCCACTCCACAAGGGGGATCCAACTTGGATCCCGAGAACTACCTCCCCATCAGTCTGACAAGCCTGATTTGCAAGGCCATGGAACGTATTATCATGGAACTTATAAACAAAGATATTGGCAACCTTCAAACACGACCCCACCCAGTTTGGGTTTGTGAAGGGCCGATCCTGTCTCCTGAATCTGAATGAGTTCTTCGAATCAATCTCCAGAGCTGTGGATGAGGGTAAGGCAGTCCACACAGCCTATCTGAACCTCACCAAGGCCTTTGACACAATTCCCCACTCTGGAATCATAGATAAACTTACTAAGCTGGGCATTAATCCCTACATCACTCGATGGGTTGCCAACTGGCTTACTGACAGAACCCACACTGTAAAAGTAGCTGACTCCAAATCCAGCTCCAGACAAGTGACAAGTGGAGTACCTCAGGGTTCAGTCCTGGGACCGGTCTTGTTTGACATCTACTTCTCTGAAGAACAGGCCAACACTAAGGGACTCTGGCTAACAAAGTTCACAGATGACTGCAAACTGGGAGCCATTATTGAATCTCCAAATGATGTAGATACTCTACAAAAGGGCCTTACAGAAACAGATGCTTGGTGCCAAAGCCATGGGCTCAAGCTCAATGCCAAGAAATGTATAGTTATCCCCTTTGGGAAAAAACATGTACCCGTGAATTACACGTGAGCTTGTATTGCTCAGGCTCTGGATTGCATTGCATAAGTGGAAACTCCTTAAGATTCCAAGAGCAGGATAAGTTATTTCTTACACTTATTTCACTGAACTGCACTTCTGAAATGCTTATAATTGTGCTATACAGTTGATCTACTACATTTTGCACTGTTATAAAGCTTTTTTATTGTTTCACTGCATTTATGTACTGTTTTATACTGTTTTAACATTACTTAACTGTAAACTGCTTTTTCATACTGAGAGTTGTATTTTCTGTTTGTGAGTGCTCTATCTGAGCTTTTCTGTGCATTTTTGATAATTGTCTGTTTACAGTTAAAAGCATTCTCGAGACTCCTCCTTGATCTGTTTAAAACTTTCATTTAGTGGCTACAGCTAGGAACTGTATACTTGGTGGCTTTGCAGTTGCCCGCCCATACTGTATATTTGATTTGTGGCACTCCTCCCAGTCTAGTGTCATTAGTTCACTCAATCTAATAGAGAACATTTGTGAAGGCCAACCCACTCAGATTCTTAATGTTGAATTAACTTCTGTTCCAGCTTTCTCCATTTCCACTTTACTGGAAAAAAAATTCTAAGCTTGCTTCCCCCCTTTCTTGTGGCAGGTCTTGTCCAGATATGGATTTGCTGTGTCCAGGACTGTTTGTGAGCTCCTAAGCCCCCCCCCCCCACTTAACTGGGGTTAAACTATTCCTGGCGCCATAAAGTCTGTTCTTCAAAATTTCCCTTGCAATTAGCCAGCTTTTTAGTTTTAGCACTCTTCTGTTTCTTTGAGCTCAGCACTTATTCAGAACTCATTGTAAGAACTAAATAAGTTGCAAATTACTACAGCACTCAACTTTCCTCACTTGTCTAGAGGAAAACAGTTTTTAGTACTTAATAAATAAGCACTTATTCAGGCATGTCTAAAGGTCAGCTCCCGGTGTTTTCTCCTGTCTACCGGATGAATCTGGGCATCTTGGGACAATGCAGCAATTGCCTCATGCACACAGACAAACCTCTCCTCCTACCACCCAACACTATGACCTGTGAGAAATGCACTTATATAGCCAAACTGGAAGCAAAGCTCTTTTAACCAAAGACTGGCCTAGACAGTCAAGAGGAGAAGGTAAACACTTGCACCGCACCACACTCATCACATAGTCCCTCAAAACCTACACCACCAAAACACACACACACCTACATTTGCAGAGGCTCTCAGTGCAAATCTGCCCAAACAACAGAGACCTCCAAAGCAGAAATGCAAGTAACCTCCACCCCCTAACACAACCCAAATGACACATAGCCCACATACTCAGTGTGCCACTTAACTACAGCCCATAAGGCATGACGTACCCAACACTTTAGTCATAGGTGACTCTATAGTCAGGCACATTGATGTTCCATGTAAACCACCAACGACCAGCAAAAAATGATAGTGAACATGCAGTAATGAAGAAATAATGATTATTTATTTATAATTCCTTCAAATCCAGACCGGTTTCGGCTATTCAGCCTTTATCAATGAATACAATAAAGTTTTTTTGAATGAAATGAAGCAGCCTGCATTTATACTAGTCTCTGATTACCTGGAAGCAATATTACAACACCACCCAGTGGCTGGAGTAACAAAGTGCATGTTCCATTCTTGATTAAAGCATATGACCAGTGACATAAAAATGCCAGAGGTGTAGATATTAAGTCATATTTTCGTTGGTGGTTTACATTGTTGGCTTGACCCTGCATGCCATCCTTGCGGAGCGTATGGTTGTTTGCTGACATTGATGTTCCACTCACCAGGCTAAACAAGGAAAAAGTTACTGTCAGCTGCCTGTCAGGTGCCAGGATCCACCACATAATGCACACACTCAGGTCACTCCACAACAAGTACAAATATGACTCTGTCATTGTCCATGCTAGTGTGAATGATCTGAGACGTGCCTCTCTGGACTACATGAAAAGAGACATGGAGGAGCTCTCCGATCTTGTAGCCCAGGCAGGTATGACCCTAGCCCTGAGTAGCATCCTGCCATCACCCCAGAATGACACCACAGTACAAGGACAAAATGATTGACTTTAACAATTGGCTAAGCTTCTGGTGTCATTCTAAGAGAATCCAGTGTCTGCCTGGGATGACTTGATCGACAGACCATGCTGCTTTGCCAGAGATGGCCTGCACCTGTCACCCTTGGGATTCTGAATACTGGCAAAGGCTCTTGGCACCCCTAAAGTGCCTTTTTTAGGCAAGGTTCAAATGACAAATTCACCACCGTAACAGGTACAAGCAAGCAAAATCTGAGGGTAATGCTACTCAATGCTAGAAGTCTAAACCTCAAAATGCACTCACTCGAGGCACTCCTTAAAATGGAGAACATTGACATCTGTGCAGTGACAGAGACCTGGTTCAAAGCTCCAGAGAGCACCCCTGCATTACCAGGCTATAATTCATACCACACCTTTCGGCCACCAAACCCGGACCGAAACACTAAAGGTGGAGGTGTGTCCATATTCATTAAGGATATCCACACCTCCAAGCTAGTTGCTCAGCATAATGCATCCGAGATTATCCAAGTTCAACTAACTCTGGGCAAAACCGCAATCCAGATTGTAGCTTGCTACAGACCCCCAACCATGCCCCAGGATTCCCACTCCTCTTTTCTTGATACACTGGGAAATATTAAGGTACAACCCAACACTCTAATAATGGGTGATTTCAACTACCCTACCATTAACTGGGAAAACTACTCATGTACCAACTCTTTTGCTCAATATTTTCTGGAAATCATCAATTCCAATGCATTGGATCAACTTATCCACACCCCCAACAGGGGCAGCAATATCCTAGACCTGGTCATCACCAACATGGGTGACCGGTGTTCCACACCAGAGGTCAGCTCTTCATTAGTCAGATCCGACCACAAGCTAATCACCCTAGACATCCACATCCCGCTCCCACCCCCATTAGGAAAACGACCGTAAAAAATTTCTTCAAAGCCAACTTCATGCTTCTTAAGACAGAAGTGGCAAACTTCACGACACTCATGCAGATGGACAATAGAGGTATGACTGCTGAATCCTACACAAATGCACTTTATAAGCACTTACACGAGTGCATGGATCTTACTATCCCTAACAGAACCAATATGCTATCCTCCAAAAAAAGGAAGCCAATCGGGTGGTCTTCTACCATAAACAAACTCTACAACAGAAGAAAGAAACTGTTGCAAAAAAGAGTAAAATCCCACGATTGGAGGAACTCCCTGGTCAGCCTTAGTAAGAAACTGAGATCCGTCATAAAATCCTCCAAAGCTAGTTACAAAAACAAAATCGCCACTGATTCTAAAGACAACCACAAAGCATTCTATAGCTGTCAAGAATCTCAATGGCAGAACTCAGATCTGCTCTGAGTTACAGCACAATGCACTAAATATACAGAACCAACTGATATTGCCAACATCCTGGCAGATAGATGCAGTGCTAACTTTACCCCCCTCTCACCCCCTAAAGGGCCCATCTTTATACTGGAAGAATGCAAAGTTCCTGTAATCACGGCTGCACAGATAAAAACCTCAATCTCCAAAGCCAAGAACACAGCATCCATGGGACCTGACAACATCCCAGGCTGCCTTCTACATGAACTACAGAGTGAACTGGCACCCCACCTAAGTACCATGTTCAATCATAGCCTCACCTCAAGCTTTGTGCCCATTGAATGGCACACCATGACAGTTATTCCACTCCACAAAGGGGGGGGGGCGCCACAACAGACCCCGGGTACTACCGCCCCATTAGCCTGACGAGCCTGGTCTGCAAGGCCATGGAACGTATCATCATGGAACTCATAAACAAAGACATTGGAGATCTCCAAACTCTGTACCCCACACAGTTTGGGTTTGTAAAAGGCAGATCATGTCTCCTAAATGTGATAGACTTCTTTGAAGTAGTCACCAAAGCCATAGATGAAGGTAAGGTGGTTCACACAGCCTATCTAGATCTCGCCAAGGCATTCAACACCATCCCCCACTCTAGAATTATAGATAAACTCACTAAACTAGGTATAAATCCCTATGTCATAAGATGGGTTGCCAACTGGCTTACTGACAGAACCCACACTGTGAAAGTAGCAGACTCCAAATCAGACTACAGACCAGTGACAAGTGGAGTACCACAGGGTTCAGTCCTGGGTCCTCTCCTGTTTGGTATCTACTTCTCTGAAGTACAGGCTAACACAGAAGGTCTTTGACTAACTAAATTCGCAGATGACTGCAAACTAGGAGCCATAATCGAAACTCCTAACAATGTGGACATCCTACAAAAGGGCCTCCCTGAGACAGATGCCTGGTGTCAAAGACATGGTCTCAAGCTCAATGCCAAAAAGTGCATTGTCATCTCCTTTGGTAAAAACTCTGTATCCATGAACTACCACACAGGCGGTAGTCTACTTAACACCAAAAGTGTGATAAGAGACCTTGGGACACAGGTAGACAGTAGTCTCTCCTTTGATAATCACATTGCCACAGTGGTCAGGAAATCCTTCTACGTGGCACACCTCATCACAAAAGGTTTCTCATCCAGAAGAAAAGAGGTCATTGTTCCCCTCTACTCATCACTCATTAGACCCATTATAGAGTACAACGCCCCTTTTGGTATGTACCTCACAAGACATCTACAACAACAGGAAAGGCCGCAAAAATACCTTACAAAGAGGATTACTGGCCTCAAACAGATGCCTTACGCAGACCATCTCAAAAAACTCGTTTTACTCCGTCGCATATCGCCTACTCAGAGGCGATCTCTGCCTAACATACAAAGCTATGTCAAACCCAGAGCTGTTGGACATGCTCCACTTAAAGAAATCCCAATCCCTCCGAGCTACATGCTCTAGGGACCTAAACCTTGTCACCACAATAAACAGAACATGCTGGAGGGATAGATTCCTGTCCCAGAGACTTCCCATACTCTGAAACAGACTACCTATCTATGTCAAACAGAGCTCCTCATTAGCACTCTTCAAGAAAAATCTTGATGATTGAATGGGTAATAGGAAATTCACCCCGGGGATCACTTCTGTAGTTCTGCTTGACAGGAAAATAGTTTTCTTGCGTGGTGAAAGCCAGGGTACCTTTTTGGCTAGGCATGTATAGGCCCTAGGGCCAATAGTCTAATACCTACCTATGAACCTATGAACCACATAGGTGGCAGTACACTAAACAATGAAAGTGTGATAAGAGACTTAGAGACACAGGTGGACAGTGGTCTCACCTTCAATAATCACATCGCCACAACAGTCAGGAAATCCTTCTATGTGGCACACCTCATCACTAAGGGCTTTTCATCCAGAAAAAAGGAGGTCATTGTCCCACTGTACTCATCTCTCATTAGACCAATTATAGAATACAATGCCCCATTTGGTATGTACCGCTCAAGACATTTGCAACAACTGGAAAGGCCACAGAAATACCTCACTAAAAGAGTCACAGGCCTAAAGCAGATGCCCTATGCTGACCACCTTAAAAAACTCCAGCTATACTCTGTCGCATATCTTCGACTCAGAGGCGATCTCTGCTTAACATACAAGGCTATGTCAAACTCAGAGCTGTTGGACATGCTACACTTAAAGAAATCCCAATCCCTCAGAGCAACATGCTCCAGGGATCTAAACCTTGTCATCACAATAAATAAAACATGCTGGAGGGATAGGTTCCTGACCCAGATACTCCCCAGACTCTGGAATAGACTGCCCATACATGTCAAGCAGAGCACCTCCTTGTCCCTTTTCAAAAGGAACCTTGACAATTGGATGGGAGAAGGTAAATTCACCCTAGGGATCACATCAGTTGCCCTGCTAGACAGGGGTCTAGAGAAGTAAATAGTGTAGGAAGAAATAGCCAGGGAATTGTTATGGTTAGGCTTGTATAGGCCCTAAGGCCGATAGCCTAGTACCAACCTATGAACCTTTGTTGATCAGGAACAAATGCAGGAATGGTTAAGAAGCGGCAAAATCAAACTAAAAGATGAAAGGTTAATAGTGGCAGCCCAAGACAGTGGGCTACATACACACTGGTTTACAATGTCCATTGAACATGTCGGAGAAACAGAAAAATGTAGGTTTTGTAAAACTGAATTGGAAACAGTTGCACACCTTGTTGCTGGTTGTGATATACTAATGGCAGAAGGATTGTATACTGAAAGGCATGATAATGTGGCAAGACTGTTGCACTGGGCATTGTGCAAATATTATGGTATTGAAATGGCTGAAAAACACTTGAAACATGAGCTACAAAGCATCATAGAAAATGATGAAGTTGATATCACATGGGATCACCCATTACCAACAGTTCAAAAGATAGATGCTAGAAAACCAGATATAGTGGTCCAAGAAAAGAAGGCAAAGGTAGCACTGACCATTGAAATCACCACACCCAGTGACTACAGCATACAGCGAGACACAAAGTCGTAAAATATCAGGATTTGCAGGCAGAAATGAGAGCAATGTGGAAGAAAGATACCCAAATAGTTCCAATAGTAGTAGGAGCAACGGGTTTTATAAAAAATAATCTACAATTGTATTTAGATATGTTACCAATCCATGTAACCCCATACAAATTGCAGAAGGAATCATTACTGGACACATTATGGGTGCTGCGAATAGCACTTCTGGCTAACATCAAAGATTGAAACAATACTAATTTCATGAAATTTAATCGCACTTTGACTTAAGAATGGGGTCCATTCCCATCATGGTATTAGAAACCCAAAAGATTTGGAGAAATTAAAAAAAAAAACAGAGAAGTTCCAAATGAAGACAAAGATATGAAATGGAGAAGGTTGTGGCTTATCCCTAATGGAAGAATTATGACATCAAACTTCTATGATCCTAATACAACTCATTCTGATTTTTTTTTTTTTACAGAGATAACAGACTGTGTTAAGAAGTTCTCATATATTGAAACTTAGGTATTGGTAGGAGTTAATTTTAAAAAGACCCTTGATACTACCAGTCAGACTTCCAGAAAGTAAAGTAATTCACCGAATACAAACAACACAGTTCAAGTAACAGTAAAAAAGATCACCTTAATTTATATTTGGAGGGCTTTGCACCCTGGAGAGTGTGACTAGACGTGTTTCTCACCAGCAAAAGGTTCTGTGAATAGGCCATATTAGATGCCAGTTAACGAATCCAATGCCCATACCGTTGACATACTCAGCTTCATCTGCTCTCTATGATCATGATCCAGTACAGAGTTGTTCGTACTGAAAGACTGTATATCCCTGCCTCATGATTTGATATGTCATTTTTAAAAAAATCTGGCCTGTCAAGAAGCAATACTGGAATTAATTAAAGTTTACTGGTAGGCACAGAATGATGTGTTTAGTGGATTGTCAAAGTTAGAATTTTTTAAATCTGAGCTAAAGGGAGATGTTACAACTTCTAAGAAAGCAAAGAGGAATAAGGTACCAGGATGTGCAACCAGAAACAAGTCAAGTATAGCAAATGTAGTAATAAGAAAAATCTGTGGAACTGTGAGAAAACAGAACAAAAGCTGTCAGCACTGGTGTACAGGGAAGAGTGACAGAGAAGGAAGATAGAAAACTTTATTGGGCTAAAGAGTGACTTTTGGCATTTAAGCTGAAAGTGCATTGCTGCCTCACAGTGCTTTGTTCTCCAGTTCAGATCTCCAATGAAGTGCTTTTTCTGTAGTGTGTACATGTCCTACATGTGTCTGTACAGATTTATGCTGGATGCTCTCCCCTTTTTCACCTGCACCCCAAATACATGCCATAGACGAACTGATGTTTCTACAAACTGTCCATTGGTATGCATTGTGTGAGTGAGTGAGTGAGTGAGTGAGTGAGTGAGTGAGTGAGTGAGTGAGTGAGTGAGTGAGTGAGTGAGTGAGTGAGTGTTTGTGTGTGTAAATACATGCCATAGATGAACTGATGTTTCTACAAACTGTCCATTGGTATGCATTCTGTGTGTGAGTGAGTGAGTGAGTGAGTGAGTGAGTGAGTGAGTGAGTGAGTGAGTGAGTGAGTGAGTGAGTGAGTGAGTGAGTGAGTGAGTGTTCCAGTGGAAGACTATTATAGAATCTTGGATTAATTACCTACCCTAGACCCAGTGAATGCCAGGATAGGCCCCAGCTTCCCCACAATCCTAAAAGTGCACAAAGCAGGTGGTCACAGAAAGAAGGAATCTTAACAAAACTAAATATGTCCTTTGCTTTGCTAACGCTGGAATTAAAGACTGTAAATCTTTTTCTGGGAACAGATATTCCATGCACCATACCCTCAAAAATCCATTAGGAATTACAATTTTTTGGACAAAATTCAGTTATCCAAGTTGACAGAGGAAGAAAGTAAGAATAGCAGTGGAAATGAAAGTAGCTATAAAAGCACTTAAGTTCATAGGTTAACTGCCCATGTGGGCCATTTTAAGCCTCTCTATCTAATTTGAGAATCAAACCATGTACCTTCTGTCTGTGAGGCAAAATCTTAACCATTATGCCAGCCTCATGGATGGTTTAACATCAGATTTTATATGGCCTTTAGGAAAAGAGTTAATTTAAATACTAATGCAGTTTTTTCCACAAGAATACATGGATGAAGGTATATTCTGTCACTTCTCAACAATGGTTAATATCATCTTTTTCTTTTTTTTTCAAAGAAGAACAGCAGAATGCTTTGTCAGTATATTTCGACTTATTTCTCTGTTGGTTTTGGAAACAAGAATCATTAGTATTGTTTTAGTAAAGAGAACTTTCCTAATACTTGTGACCGCTATATTATGGTTTTGTGATAGACACGAAAGTAGCATAAATTTTATAAACTTAATGCTTAAACTGTTGAAATTAGCCAGTATGTAGGAAAGCCTACAAGTGGCGGTGTATGTCAGTTTTCAGAAAACCTTTAGTTCACTGTATTTGCATTTTTTATGGAGGATGCTTACAAGATATACAGTCTTAAACCTTTAAAGGATGCAAAGTGCAATGACGTGTTTATGTTTGTGATAACATCACTGCTTGTTCTTTTAAACAATTCTATATGACATGAAAAGAAAGCAAATGATTATTTGAATAAGGATGAAACAGAAGAGGAAGACATACAGTATGTCACAGGTATTCAGAACTTGTTTTAGATACACTAGAAGCTACGTAATAATTCTACAGTATCAAAGAAGAAGAAAGAGAAGAATCATTCCAGGGCTAGCATAAGATCCAGGACCTGTTTCAGAAAATATGGATGTAACAACATAAAGTCTAACAAATGTGCTTCAGTAAAGAGACGAAAAGAAGCAGAGCATCCTACAGACAGCTTACAGAGGTAATGCAACCTTTATTGTTAATCAGCTAAAAGATCTAATGTCAGGTATTATCATATACTGTAAAGTATTGTGTCTGTGCCATTTGGTCCACGTCATGACTGAAAATGATCCTTAGGAAAGTCATTTGTCCCAACCAATAAACACAAAACAAATAAAGTAAATTATAGGACTAGTAAAGGTCAACTCATCTGTTGGGTGTGGATAAGAAAGCAGTGAGTACATCACTATGAGGAAAGGTAAGGATAATGGTTTGTATAGCAACTATAGGAGAAGCCTATGAAGGCTAGGGTTTAGTGATAAGGATATTTGGTAAATGAGGATACAAGGCCCCAGGTAGGCTAGGGTTTAGTGATGAGGATCTTTGTTAAATGAGGATAAGAGGCCCCAGGAAGGCTAGGGTTTAGTGATGAGGATCGTTGGTAAATGAGAATATGAGGCCCCAGGAAGGCTAGGGTTTAGTGATGAGGATCTTTGGTAAATGAGGATAAGAGGCCCCATGAGGGCTAGGGTTTAGTGATTAGGATGTTTGGTAAATGAGGATAAGAGGCCCCATGAGGGCTAGGGTTTAGTGATGAGGATCTTTGGTAAATGTGGATAAGAGGCCCCAGGAAGGCTAGGGTTTAGTGATGAGGATCTTTGGTAAATGAGGATAAGAGGCCCCAGGAAGGCTAGGGTTTACTGATGAGAATCTTTGGTAAATGAGGATAAGAGGCCCCCAGGAAGGCTAGGGTTTAATGATGACGATCTTTGGTAAATGAGGATAAGAGTCCCCTGGAAGGCTAGGGTTTTGTGATGAGGATCTTTGGTAAATGAGGATAAGAGGCCCCAGGAGGGCTGGGGTTTAGTAATGAGGATCTTTGGCAAATGACGATTAGAGTCCTCAGGAAGGCTAGGGTTTAGAGATGAGAATCTTTGTTAAATGAGGATAAGAGGCCACAGGAAGGGTAGGGTTTAGTGATTAGAATCTTTGTTAAATGAGGATAAAAGGCCACAGGAAGTCTAGGGTGTAGTGATGAGGATTTTTGGTAAATGAGGATAAGAGGCCCCAGGAAGGCTAGGGTTTAGTGATTAGAATCTTTGGTAAATGAGGATAAGAGGCCCTGGGAGGGCTATGATTTATTGATGAGGCTCTTTGGTAAATGAGGATAATGACCCCAGGAAGGCTAGGGTTTAGTGATGAGGATCTTTGGTAAATGAGGATGAGGCCCCAGGAAGGCTAGGGTTTAGTGATTAGAATCTTTGGTAAATGAGGAAAAGAGGCCCTGGGAGGGCTAGTGTTTAGTGATGAGGATCTTTGGTAAATGAGGATAATGACCCCAGGAAGGCTAGGATTTAGTGATGAGGATCTTTGGTAAATGAGAATAAGAGGCCCCAGGAAGGCTAGGGTTTATTGATAAGGATCTTTTGTAAATGAGGAATAGGACTCCAGGAAGGCTAGGGTTTATTGATGAGGCTCTTTGGTAAATGAGGATAAGGACCCTAGGAAAGCTAGGGTTTATTGATGAGGCTCTTTGGTAAATGAGGATAAGGACCCTAGGAAAGCTAGGGTTTAGTGATGAGGATCTTTGGTAAATGAGGATAAGAGGCCTCAGGAAGGCTAGGGTTTAGTGATGAGGATCCTTGGTAAATGAGGATAAGAGGCCCCAGGAGGGCTAGGGTTTAGTGATGAGGATCTTTGGTAAATGAGGATACGAGGCACATCTCACTGTGGGAGATGGTGCGTCAAAAGCTGTGTAACTAGCCTGGACTGTGGATGTGAATGAGATAAGTGGAAGGAAGAGATTTCCATTATGGATAGGGCAATACACAGAAGAAATAACATTATCTTTACAACCTTTGTATTTGACCATGCAATACGAGCCCCAGCTGTGATGTATGGCCAAGGGTTTCTTAATATGGGAAATTGTTGTAGTTCAGTAAGCAAAACATGCATAAAAAGTAAATATTACCTTCATTAGCATGTGTGAAATAATTGACATAATGTGTGAAATTATAGTTTTCAAATGTCTGTGGTCTGGAATGTAGTTGTGTCAACTTTTATGGCTTAATATCAAAACATTCAGTAGAGTATATTACATAAATCTGATACTATATCTAACATTAAACTTAGACTTAACTCTTAACATAAACATAAACATTAAATCTAATACCCAACCCAGATCCCATCTGTAACCTTAAAGTCACAGAACCACATAACTTCTGCAAGTAATGCAATCAAATAAATACCTGAGTGTTTTTTAAGTAGTCAGTGTGACATTTGGCCAACCATAATAAAATTCATCTAGACAGTCTAGATATCACACTTTTGGTAGACTAGTCATTGAATAAATGTCAAGCTTCTCTCTGTATATTTATAGGTACTGCATTTAATTTGGCTTGTTTTTTAAACAATCTGGCGTAGTCTGTGTTATGTCTATATTATGACATTTTATGCTAAGGATTTAGACAAAAATAATTTATTTTATGTTGTCTCTGTGCCTTCTTTTTTCTAAATTGTCTCAAAGTTCTTTATTAAAAAACAAAAATAATTAAAACCCAACAGTTAATATAGGAGGAGGTGAGATAAAATGATGATGTATAAGCAATCTGCAGGAAAGTCTCCAGGAATGGAGATGGTATTGTGGTTGAAGTTTGGAAGCTAGAAGGGAAGAGAGTGATAAAGATATGTTAGATTTTGTTTAGCAGTATTTGATAGTGAATCATGAAGTGCAGTGGATTAGCAAGGAGGAAGTAAGGACAGCTATGAAGAGGATGAAGAACGGAAAGGCCGTTGGTCCAGATGACATACCTGTGGAAGCATGGAGGTGTTTAGGTGAAATGGCAGTGGAGTTTTTAACTAGATTGTTTAATGAAATCTTGGAAAGTGAGAGGATGCCTGAGGAATGGAGAAAAAGTGTTTTGGTACCTATCTTTAAGAATAAGGGTGATGTGCAGAGCTGTAGTAACTACAGAGGGATTAAATTGATCAGTCACAGCATGAAGTTATGAAAAAGAGTAGTGGAAGCTAGGTTAAGAAGGGAGGTGATGATTAGTGATCAGCAGTATGGTTTCATGCCAGGAAAGAGCACTACAGATGTGATGTTTGCTCTTAGAGTGTTGATGGAGAAGTACAGAGAAGGTCAGAAGAAGTTGCATTGTGTCTTTGTGGATTTAGAGAAAGCATATGACAGGGTGCCTAGAGAGGAGTTATGGTATTGTATGAGGAAGTCGGGAGTGTCAGAGAAGTATGTAAGAGTGGTACAGGATATGTACAAGGGCAGTGTGACAGTGGTGAGGTCTGCGGTGGGAGTAACGGATGCGTTTAAGGTGGAGGCAGGATTACATCAAGGATCAGCTCTGAGCCCTTTCTTATTTGCAATGGTGATGGACAGGTTGACAGACGAGATCAGACAGGAGTCTCCATGGACTATGATGTTTGCAGATGACATTGTGATCTGTAGTGAGAGTAGGGAACAGGTGGAGGAGACCCTGGAGAGGTGGAGATATGCTCTAGAGAGAAGAGGAATGAAGGTCAGCAGGACTAAGACAGAATATATGTGTGTGAATGAGGGGGAGGATAGAGGAATGGTGAGGATGCAGGGAGTAGAGGTGGTGAAGGTGAATGAGTTTAAGTACTTGGGATCAACAGTTCAGAGTAATGGTGAGTGTGGAAGAGAGGTGAAGAAGAGAGTACAGGCAGGATGGAGTGGGTGGAGAAGAGTGTCAGGAGTGATTTGTGACAGACGAGTACCAGTAAGAGTGAAAGGGAAGGTCTACAAGAGGGTAGTGAGACCAGCTATGTTATACTGGTTGGAGACAGTGGCATTGACAAAAAGGCAGGAGTCAGAGCTTGACGTGGCAGAGTTGAAGATGTTAAGATTTGCACTGGGTGTGATGAGGATGGACAGGATTAGGAATAAGTATATTAGAGGGTCAGCCCAGGTTGGAAGGTTTGCAGACAAAGCCAGAGAGGCAAGATTATGTTGGTTTGGAAATGTGCTGAGGAGGGATGCAGAGTATATTGGGAAAAAGATGCTAAGGATGAAGCTGCCAGGTAACAGGAAAAGAGAAAGGCCTAAGATAAGGTTTATGGATATGGTGAGAGAGGACATGCAGGTGTTTGGTGTGACAGAGCAAGATGCAGAGGACAGGAGGAAATGGAAACAGTTGATCTGCTGTGGCGACCCCTAACAGGAGCAGCCGAAAGAAGACGTATTTTAAAAGGAGGGGAAGCACCAGCACAATGGAAATAAAGCTAGGGTGGCGGCAATACCTAAAGACGGTAAAGACCCATCTGATCCAACTTCATATAGACTTATTTCAATTTTAAACCAAGATTATCAAGTGTTTATAGCTATAATGGCTACAAGAATAGCAAAGGTGATGCTAAAAATTGATAGATAAGGATCAATGTCATTTTGTGGAGGGGAGGGAAATATTTGACAACATTAATAGAATAAGGATGATCCAGAGGGACGCACGGGTAAGGAATTACCATTGGGTGGGTCTTGATGCAGGAAAAACATTCAGCAGAGTAAACTGGAATTTTATGAGTAGGGCAATGTAAGCATTTGCATTTTCTGATACAATGTTGTCCTTCTTTCGGCTTTTCCTGGTTAGGGGTTGCCACAGCAGAACTCCGGTCCGCTAATGATTAGCAGTAGATTTTTACGGTGCTGAGGTGCTAGCTCGACGCCCAACCTTCAATGAAGGCACATCCATTCTACACATGTCTTTCGAACGCCACTCGACCGCGAGGAGGACATACAGACTCCACACAGACGGTGCTCCAGCCGAGAATCGAACGGGAGAACCTCTTGCTGTGAGGCGACAATGCTACCGCTGAACCACCGCAGGTTATTTTCTGATACAATAATAAGGCTAATTAGAAGGATATGAAGGAGTCCTCTCTCATAAGTTGTGTCTGAACAGAGGAACCAGGCAGGGGTTTCCTCTTTCCCCATATTATTTACATTATATTTAGAGTCACTGGCAAAGAAAATAAGGCATTCAGAAATTCAAAAATGTAATTCATATGGTGTTCAAAAAAAGGTGGCTTTATTTGCAGATGGTATTATTTTGTACTTGATGGAACCAGAAAATGGCATCTCAGGGTTATGGAATATTCTGAGACAGTTCCTGTTTTTTTTTTTCATGACATAAAATTAATGAAGATAAAACAAAGGCTACAGCTATAAACTGTAAATACATACACCATTGCTTTTGCTCTCTCTTTGCAAGTCAGGAAGCATGAACTTCCTGAGTATGGCTTAAATCACAAATTAGCTGTAGTCGTTCAGAAATCCTGTGCCCTGACAGGGCTTAATTGTCAGGTGGTTACATTTTCAAATCCTCCTGATATTTCTGTTCACAACAAGGTTATAAAATTCCATCTGGGCCATCACTGTTGTCGCATTTGAACAGTAACCTGTACTGTTGATTTTTAACAGGCTATGAACCTTTGACAGGGTCTGATAGATAGTTTGTTTACATACCACAGTTTTACATCTCATTGCAATGATATCAAAAGCCCGAGAATTATATCTACCTGCTAAAATGGAAAGGAAAATAAGTATGTTGTATAAAATTTTGATTTACATATGCAGTTACACTTCATCTTTGCTTTTGTTTCTGTTGTTTTTCCAAAAAAAAAAAAAAAAAAATAGCTTAGTGCTTTTTTCAAAGATAAGCTTGCGAGTTATGCAACAGCTTTGAAAGCCTGGAACATGCATATTTTATATGCTTATCAGCAAAGATATGCTCAAGCGCATCTGGGCCATGTAATCAGTAAATTTCTGCAAAAATACACTTGAATGGCATTACTTCTGTTGCTTGGCTATATGGCTCTCTTTTTGTCTGTTTTACTAGCTCAGGTAAAAGCACATCCAAGGTTAGGAACTTAGGATCTCCAGGAGTAAAAGTGTCGATATACTCTAAGGGCATTTCACCAGAGCCCCACAGCAGCCTGTCCTCACCATTTGGATGTAGAGCAGCCTTTACTCTTATCAGCTGCCAATGTTTTCTAATGAAGTGGGCTGAAAACTGTTCTCCTGAGTAAATGCAAAAACTGCAACATCACCACCCACCACCCTTCTTATTGGTATCATTCACAAAAGCCCCATTAACCCTTAACTAAAACCTGACCTTACTAGCATGTAAAAATACTAACGTGAAGCATATACTAGTTAGCAGAAAACAATAAAGTGAAAATTAAGGAGATGTCAAAATCTGCTGTCAAGATTCTTCTAGCATCGTTAAGTTTTATCTGTTAAGGCTCAGTTTTAACTTATGTTTTGCAAACCTAGCCTAATAGCAAAAACTATTATACTTCTGAACTTCTCAAATAACATATATACTATAAAAGCTCTCCCACACTGCCCTTAATTATATATTCTAATTCCACAGTGACACACAGCCATGGAGAAAAAGAGAAAACACCATACACTATGAATCAGCAGTGCCAGCTCTGCTGGACTGCAGCATCCCAGCTGTGTGAAGAAAAAGAAAAGACACAACTTGTAAAATAAAATATTTTTCAAATTAAAAAAACTGGCTGACTTGCTATAAAAACGAGTCCGACTGACTCGCAAAGTCCCGGAACTTGAACTGCGCATGCTTGTTGCTTGGCGGGTTCCAGGTTTTTTTTTTTTCTCTAAAGCTGCTGCCTTCTGGACTGTCTCAGACTGTTGTAAAGGCAGTCCAGACTATGGAGAGTTCTGCTCCAGTGTGTGATGCCCAGAAGTCTGTGCAGCAACCGCACAGTAAAGTGGAAGGGGGGGGTGGACTGCCACGTCCACAGTCATCTACATGACGTGAATAGCAAGATGACTACTGATTGGTTCTGGCTCTCTTTCTGAAAAAGAGAGCGAGAAACAATCAATATTAGCAGGCAGCGCAGGGCAAGACAGGTACTTTTGGTAACTCTTATAGCTACTGTATGGTACACGGGTACTAGTGCTGCCTAGCCTAAGCCTATTGCTAATTTATTATCATCTAATCTAATCTACTCTATCTGACTTTCTTTGGGTGCTTGCTTACAATGGAAAGGAAAGATTCTGGATTACCGAGTCCTTGACTAGCAGCCAGCTACTTAAAAAAAAAGCCTTTACTCGTGACGGTTGGAAACAGCCCCAGACAGTCTCAAACTCAATCACTCATTCATTGTTTTGAGGTACGTTAAGTGTGTCGCATCATGTAAAGTCCCATAAAAACAAGAAACCAAGTGATTATGTTTTTGAATTTAGGTTCATAGGTAGGCACTAGGCTATTGGCCCTAGGGCATAACCAAGCCTAGCCAAAAAACTTTTTGCTTCTGCTTCCCTCCCAAGTAGTTTAGTTTCCTGCACCCCTGTCTAGCAGGGCCACCAAAGTGATTCCTCGGGTGAAATTCCTGTTTCCCATCCACTCAAGATTCCTCTTGAAGAGCGCTAATGAGCAGCTCTGCCTCACATTTATGGGGACCTTATTCCAGAGCAAGGGAAGTCTCTGGGACACAAATCTGTCCCTCCAACAAGTCCTGTTTATTGTAGATGTCAGGTTTACGTCCCTTGTGTGAGTAGCTCTGGTGGATTGGGTTTTCTTTAGGTGGAGCAGTTCTAGCAATTCGGGGTTTGACATAGCCTTGTATGTCAGGCAGAGATCACCTCTGAGTAGCCGGTACATGACCGAGTACAGTCTGAGTTATTTTAGCCTCATGGCATAGGGCAACTGTTTGAGGCCCTTTATCCTCTTTTTGAGGCCTCTCCGGTTGTTGCAGATGTCTTGTTAGGTACATCCCAAATGGGGCATTATATTCAATAACGGGTCTAATGAGTGATGAGTAGAGGGGGACAATAACATCCTTATTCCTGGATGCAAACCCTTTTGTGATAAGGTGGGCCATGTCGAAGGATTTTCTAACCACTTTAGCAATATGGTTGTCAAAGGAGAGGTTACTATCCACCTGAGTCTCTAGGTCTATTATCACACTCTCCATGGTAAGTGGGCTACCACCTATGTTGTAATTCATAGGTACTTGTTTTTTCCCAAAGGGGATGACGATGCACTTTTTGGCATTTAGCTTGAGGCCGTGGTTTTGGCACCACGTATCTGTATCCATAAGATCCTTTTGAAGGATATCTACGCCAGTAGGGGTCTCAATTATGGCACCCAGTTTGCAGTCATCTGCGAACTTTGTTAGCCCTAGTCCCTCCATGTTTGCTTGTACCTCCGAGAAGTAGATACCAAACAGGAGGGGTCCCAGGACTGAGCCCTGTGGTACACCACTAGTCACAGGTTTGGAGTCAGATTTAGCGTTTCCTATTCTCACTGAATGTGTTCTATCCGTGAGCCAGTTAGCAACCCATCTTGTAACATAAGGGTTTATATTTAGGTTGGTGAGTTTGTCAATAATTCCCGAGTTGGGAATGGTATCGAAGGCCTTTGCAAGATCAAGGTATGCTGTGTGAACCACTTTTCCCTCATCTATTGCTTTAGTGACCATTTTGAAAAAGTCAAGCAGATTTAGGAGACAAGACCTTCCCTTTACAAATCCAAACTGGGTGGGGTCAAGGGCTTGTAGGTTTCCAATGTCTTTGTTTATGAGTTCCATGATGATGCGCTCCATGACCTTGCAGACGAGACTTGTCAGGCTGATGGGGTGGTAATTCCCGGGGTCAGTGGTTTCACCTCCTTTGTGGAGTGGTATAACTGTTGCCATGCGCCACTCTGTGGACACATAGCCTGAGGTGAGGCTGTGGTTAAACATGGTATTAAGGTGAGGGATTAATTCATTTTGGAGTTCATGTAGTACGCAGCCTGGGATCCTCTCTTGTCCCATGGATGCTGTGTTTCTTGCCTTGGAAAGTGCTATTTTCACCTGAGTGTCTGTGATTTTAGGGGCAGTACAATCTTATGGTATGGAAATGGGCCCTTTGGGGGGTAAGGGTGGGGTGAAGTTTGCACTGAACCTATCTGCCAGTATATTGGTGATGTCAGTTGGTTCCGTGAATTTTGAACCCGTTTGCTGTAGCTCAGAGCAGATCTGCAAGTTGTTATTTAGGTTTTTGACATAGCTAAAAAATGCTTTATGATTGTCTTTGGTGTCTGTTGTGATTTTTCTTTCAAAGCTCACCTTAGAGGTTTTTATGAGGGTTCTTAGCTTTTTGCTAAGGTTGGTCAGAGTGCCCCTCCATTCCTGGGTTTTTAATCTTTTTTGCAATAATTTCTTCCTTTTATTATAGACCTTATTTATGGTTGGGGTCCACCAGACTGGTTTCCTCTTTTTGGAGGAGTGGGTCTTGGTCTTGTTTGGGATAGCACGGTCTATGCACTCATGTAGGTACTTTTAGAATGCTTTTGTGTAGGATATAGCTATTGCCTTTCTGCTGGGGAGTAGCAAAGTTTAACACCTCTGTCTTGAGTAGCATAAAGTTTGCCTTGGAGACGTTTTTCACCATGGTTTCTTTTGGGGCGGGGGTTGAGGGTGGTATGTGGATATCTAGGGTGATGAGTTTATAATCTGATCTGACCAATGAGGAATTTACCACAGGTGTGGAGCATTTGTCCCTCATGTTGGTGATGACCAAGTCTAGTATATTTTTACCTCTTGTGGGGGTGTTAATAAGGTTGTCCAGAGCATTTGAGTTAATGTACTCCAGGAAGCACTGAGCCAAGGTATTAGTACTTCTGTAGTTTTCCCAGTTGATGTTTGGGTAGTTGAAATCACCCAGTATGAGGGTGTTCAGTTGGACTCTCATGTTTTCCAGTACCTTGAGGAAAGAACAGTGCGTGTCATGGGGCTGGGAAGGTGATCTGTAGCAAGCTAAAATCTAGATTTCAGTTTCGCCCATTGTCAGTTGTACTTGGATGATTTCCAAGGCATCATACTTTGCAACCAGTCTGGAGGTGTGGTTATCCTTGATGAACATGGATACGTCTCCTCCCTTTGTATTTCAGTTCGGGTTTTGCAGCTGAAATGTGTGGTATGAATTGTAGCCTGGAATTGCTGGGGTGCTCCCTTGAGCCTTGAACGAGGTCTCCATTACTGCACAAATATCGATGTTCTCCATGTTGAGGAGTGCCTCGAGAGAGTGCATTTTGAGGTTTAAATTCCTAGCGTTCAGCAGCATGACCCTCAGTTTTTTGTCACTAGTACTTGTTATGGTGGTGGATTTGTTTTTTGAGCCTTGCCTAAAAAAGGCACTATTGGGGTGGCAAGAGCCTTTGCCAGTATCCTGAATCCCTGGGGTGCCAGGTGCAAGCCATCTCTGGTGAAGCATTGAGGCTTGTCGAGCATGTCATCCCAGGCAGACAGGTACTGGATCCCCTTTGAATGACACCAAAAACTTAGCCAATTGTTGAAATTTATCATTTTTTCCTTGTACTGAGGTATCATTCTTGGTGAACGTAAGATGCTACTCAGGGCTAGGGTCATACCAGCCTTGATTACATAATCAGAGAGCTCCTCTATGTCTCTTTTCATGTAGTCCAGGGAGGTACATCTCAGGTAATTCACACCAACATGGACAATGACAGAGTCGTATTTGTACTTGTTGCAGAGTGACCTGAGTGCATGGGTACTGTGGCGTGTTCTGGCACCCGACAAGCAACTGACAGTGACCGTCTCCTTGTCCAGCCTGGTGAAGGGGACATTGGTGTGCCTGACTATGGAGTTACCTATTACAAGTGTGTTTGGTAAGGTGTTTTGCCTTAAGGGCTGTGGTTGTGTGGCACACTGTTTTGGTGGCTATGTGATGATTGAGGTGTGTTGGTGGATGTAGGTAATTTGTGTTTCTGCTTTGGAGGTCTCTGTTGTTTCGGCAGAGTTTTATTTAGAGACTTTGAATATGTCTTTATGTATCTATGTATGGAGTTTGCAGTTGCATGTGTGGTGGGTCTATGTGTAGTAGGTATAGAGTGCTGAAGGTTGGTACCTTCTCCTCTTGACTGTCAATTCCAGTCATGACTGGAGAGAGCTTTGCCTCAAGTCTAGCTATGTAAGTGCATCTCTTGCAGATTTTGGTGCTGTGTGGTAGGAGGAGAGGGTTGTCTGTGTACATGAGGCAGTTGTGACATTGCCTCAGGATGCCCGAATTCATCAGGTGCACAGGAGAACACACTGGGCGCTGACTCTTGGACATGCCTGAATCGGTTAAGGAACTATTCTTATTTGCCTGGTAGGAGAGAGTAGTTAGACTGTTCCCTACAAACAACAGTTGGGGATCGTGTACAATAATTTATTAGTGCTTCTGTCTCTTATTGAGCCAAGTGCTAGTCAGAAAGCTCTGATTTCAGTGCTAAAATGGATGGACTGGCTAGTACCAAGGGAAAAACTGAAGAGCAGACTCTGTGGAGCCGGGGATAGTTTTACTCTAGCTAACCATCGCTGCACTATGCACAAAAAACACGCAAATGCATTTTTTATATCAGAAAGATTAAAGAGATAGAAATTAGCCCAAAGTGGCTAGTAAAACTACAGTTTCTGGGCAGAAACCACTCCTCCAAGGACAGGTAGGCTGTTCAGAGCTCCCCACTCTCACTGGTGAACAAAGAAACTTCCTTTTTGCCTAAGTAAGGTATGGCCAAACACAGAAGCTTAAACACAGTCCGGGTATCAGCAGGTATCTGAAACTGGACTTTTCTAGCTTAGTAAGGCAGGAAAATAGCAAGATTTTTTTTTGTTTTTTTTTCAAGAAAACAGTAGAAACAAATGCAAAAACACTTTTATAGTGCAGTAATGGCTGTCGCACTTGAGTGGGAAGCCAGTAACAGTTAAAAAGTACAATTTACAACACAAAACGACTATTTTAAAGTGCAGGCACAAATAAATGCAATTTCAGTGTAAAATGAGCATTCAGAGAAGCAATAAATGCAAGAAAACGAGCGTTTAGACGGATATAGCAATAAGCAACAAGAAAAAAACAAAAAATGATACTTAAACACTCCAAAGTTTCTCCTTTTGTCTCTCTGGTGTTGTAGGTCTCTGCAGGACACCTGGACAGGATCTGCTGAGCTTATACAAATACAAAAACCGCGCAAATGCGTTTTTTATATCAAAAAGATTAAAGAGATAGAAATTAGCTCAAAGTGGCCAATAAAACTACAGTTTCTGGGCAGAAACCACTCTTCCAAGGACAGGTAGGCTATTCAGAGCTCCCCACTCTCACTGGTGAACAAAGAAACTTCCTTTTTGCCCAAGTAAGGTATGGCCAAACACAGAAGCTTAAACACAGTCCAGGTATCAGCGGGTATCTGAAACTGGAATTTTCTAGCTTAGTAAAGTGGGAAAAAACAAGATTTTTTTTTTGTTTCTTTTCAAGAAAACAGTAGAAACAAATGCAAAACAACTTTTATAGTACAGTAATGGCTGTCACACCTGAGTGGGAAGCCAGTTACAGTTAAAAAAACTACAATTTACAACAAAAAACAAGTATTTTAAAGTGCAGGCACAAATAAATGCAATTTCAGTGTAAAAAGAGCGTTCAGAGAAGCAATAAATGCCAGAAAACTAAATTTTGCTTTTATAATCTGCAATTCTAAGACACTTTGAATCAAAATCCTTTAAATATTGACAACTCCAAGTCTTTAATTGATTAGCAGTGTCTTGGAATTGCTCATTGTTTTGTTTTGAATTTGGTTTGCGTCATTGCTTTGTCCATGTTTTTGTTATTACTTTGCCTGCGTTTCTGTTGTACCGAATGTCTTTGATTTGTCAGCCACTGTACTGCTTGCCATTTCATCTTATGTAATGTATTAATGGAAACTGCTAGCCTCTGTTCTGCTGTTTCCCCATTTCATTGTGGTATATTATTTATAGTTACAAGTAAGACAATAATCAAACTATTATGACATTTTTGTAATTAGATTTATCTGGATAGTTCCTGAGTTGTGGTCTGAATTTAGAATGCATTTTGCTTGTAGTCTTTGCTTTTTTTTAGATTCCCAGTTGAATTGTAAGAAATTAAGTTGTGTTTTTACTGCTGAATGTCTTGAGTATTAGTATGCATTACTAGTGAATATTAACATTAATTAACCCTGTAGTTTGTTTAAGAATTCAGTAAAATAGTGAGGGGAGAACAAAATCTGTGAGGCATGAACAAGTACCTTGCTGTATGCAGTAATAGCTGGATATCATATGAGCTAACAGACATTCAACTGCTCAAGTAATAGTACTTGGCAGAAATGTATATTTGTCATAAAAGGTCAATTTGTGTGTGGTTTGCCCCTTAATCTGAGGTACAGTAAACTTAGAAATGATTGCCCCCTGCATTACAGACCTACTGTACTTCAGTTTTATTTACTTTGATGTTTACAGAGTTTGTAACTACGATAGGGATAGCATGGGATCACCAGATAGTGACTGAGGTGCTGAGAGCTGACTGGAGACTGTTGGTAAGAATAATAACAGCTTCTTTACTATGCCAGTAGTTAAGGTGCATAGAAATAACACAGATAAGATG
Source organism: Protopterus annectens (assembly GCF_019279795.1). Lineage (NCBI taxonomy): Eukaryota > Metazoa > Chordata > Ceratodontiformes > Protopteridae > Protopterus > Protopterus annectens. The sequence continues at coordinate 1,295,123,991 of NC_056725.1, read as the reverse complement.
GACAGGGTGCGGTTATTATTTAAGCTGGGAGAACAAAACATAGCCTCAAGTTATGGTGCTGCTGTAAACAGAATCATATTTGAAAGTACACTTTGTGACTACCTACACCAGTGCATTAAAGTCATTAGAGAATGCATGAGTAGATGCTGAAATACGGTAATGGTTAATCCAGTGTTAACAGATGTTCCTGGCCACACAGAAGGATATGTCCTACAGGAATGGTAGAGCTGGAAGACAAATTTTGGCTAGAAATTATAAGAAAGGAATAAAAAGATGATGGATACAACCTGTGTGATCACTAATGTACAAAGTAATGTATTTAATGTGCCTTCAGTTAATATGATTTTTAGTATTCAGCAGTTTATTAGTTGCCAGTCAGAGTGGGTGATTTACATTGCATCTTGCTCTTGGGAAGCCTCAGACAAGACCAGAACACCGTATAAAGTTAGGGTCACCGAACATATTGCTGGCATGGTAGGACAGGATGGGACAGACTGGCACTTTATATAGACATCTAATTCAAACAAGGTTGATTTTAAGTCTTCTTTTTCTTTTCTGGACACAGATTTTCAGTGGGGTTTTTTTTGGTTTGAAAAGAAGTCATGCAAGTTGACTCTTGTGTATTTAGGCAGACATCTAGTGGCCAAAACAAAATGTATATAATGTCTTTTGAAGAAATGGAAATGGAATTTTATAGCAAAGAATTAAAGTATATTTTAGAACTGTTTTTTTTTTTTAACAGTAAGTAAAATTCTTTAAGTACAGTAATTAGATGTTTATATTTGAATAATTTTTAACAAGTTACTCAGCTTGTCAACCATATGAAAGATTACAGCTGGTCATTCTGATGCAGTAGATCTCTCTAGACAAGAACACTGCCTTTTTATGAGAGATATCTGCTTAATAAACAACATGAAATGAAACAGACCACTACATCTCCATTTATGCTGAAACCTTCACCCTCATCTCCATGACACATGGAGCTCCATATCAAACCATGGTTCATGTGGTATAAGGTGAACAGGGCATACACTGAGTGTGGCATGTAGATCCAGAAAGGAAAGTATAGCTGTCCAGACCACCTCTACTGGACACCAAAAGTTGTTGTTGTCTTTCGGCTTTTCCCGGTTAGGGGTCACCACAGCGGAACTCCGGTCCGCTAATGATTGGCAGTAGATTTTGACGAACGCCGAGGTGCCAGCTCAATGTTCAACCTTCAGCAAAGGCACGCTCATTTACACATGTCTTTTGAGCACCCACCCAACCGTGGGGAGGACATGCAGACTCCACACAGAAGGCACTCCCCGCACTCCAGCTGAGAATCGAACGGGAGAACCTCTTACTGTGAGGCAAGAACGCTACAGCTGCACCACCACGGCTTTGTAAAACTGATATAGTTCGTGCAGAAAAAATGGTGAGCATAATATCAGACTCTTTGCTATCCTTGATTTGTAGCCTGAATCATTACTTCACAATCATTTTTAAAGACAAAAACATTGCAGACTCGTTCACAGGTGCACAAAAAGTCATTGTGCTATGAAATGCTCAACAACAGCATCTGCTGACATAAGAATACATACTTATTCAGTTCATACCAACTTCTTTCTTCTGGTTTTGATTCTGAAGTTCTTTGAGTGCCTTATACAGAATGGCTGTATCAGTAACCATTTGAAAAGTCTTGACCCATATTAGTGAGTCTTGTAATGTGGAGACTGGCCAAAAAATCTGGATTTACACAGACTTAGTCTGAAATTTCCATTTCTCAGAATATTCCCTTTTTTCCAAGGTATACAGGATGTGTTGCTTTTTAGAAAGACATATATATTCCTTTATCTACATTTAGTGTGTGTGTGTGTGTGTGTGTATGTGTGTGTGTGTGTGTGTGTGTGTGTGTGTGTGTGTGTGTGTGTGTGTGTGTGTGTGTGTGTGTGTGTGTGTGTGTGTGTGCGTGTGTAGATTTTCGCATCACATTTTTGGTCTGCTTTTCATAAAATTGTGGTTGTCTGGCAACTTAGTGGCAAATCATTAAAGATTGAAGTCAGAAAATAATGACAGACATTTGAGTTTCAGATTTCATACACTTCAGAAAATTCATACTAATGCAAGACCTACTATTTTATTAACTTTCTAAGTTGGTAAGAGCAATATTTAAAAATTGTCCTTATTGGGCCTTTGTTCCACTTTTATTTATGGCTTTGTCCAGATTTTTTGCTCTAAGGTTGAGAGTATGACAAATGTGTCAGGGCCATCACCATCAGACAGAGACATTTCAAACTGTGACATACTTGTACCCCACTCCCCCATGTAGTGACTTTGGATGTGTCCAAGCAAGGCAATGAGCAGTTATGCAGTGTAAGTGTGCAGATATAGTATCCCCCATCCAAGGCAGACGCAATTACAGTGGCTTTTCATCTGTCCTTGATTTTGCAGAATGTTCTGGTTTTCCATGATATTTTATACTGTTGATTTATGCATCTTATTATTCAAAAAATGCATGTTATTGGCTGCATGTTGCTTTTATAAAGCTGAATATAAATTATAATTAGAACTGCAGTGCAAGGAGAAGTGGAGTGGTCTGAGTTGAGTGCTGCTTGTCTTTTTATGCTTGATTTTGACTGGCATTCCAGTAATGTATTTAAAAAGTAATTTATTTTTTCATGCCTCACAACCTCTTTGTTTCCATCGAGATATTAAGTAAGCTGTCATGTAGCCAATGCATTGAAATACTTTTTTTTTCTTTTCCACTTCATTTTGTCTTGATTAGACTCTCATAATGAAGGTTTGGCATCCAGGGCAGCATATTTAAATTCCCAGTTTTTATGGTTTTGAGCATAGCTCCACCCCTTTCTAGTTGGTCACACCCCTCCCCATTGACCCCACCCATTTAGCTGTCTCCTGCAGCCCCCCTTTGATTTGAAGTCACCAGCCACCACTGTGAATTAGTGCTGACACAAACACAAATATCTACAAATCGGGGGTTACAACCTGAAGATGGGCATTACCAATCCACACAAAACCTTCTAAAGTACTACTTTAACAAAAATGAGCCCCAGAATATCATCACTAGACTTTACAGTTTTCAGTGAAATCCGTATTTGATTTAGTCGAAAGTACTGTGTATTGAATATCACATTACCCTATGTATATATATATATATATATATATATATATATATATATATAAAAATGCTGAATCAATATATGTGTAGTGAATGAAATGTACTGTACCACATTTAGCAATAAATTCGTACTGTTAGGAGAACAGAATATGTTGGTAGCACCTATATCGACACTAACACATGCTTATTTATTTGAATGCATTAGCATAGCTGTATCTGCCAGTGAATGACTAAACTTGTTAGTGATGTAGCCCCCCCCCCCACACACACACACACACACACACACACACTACATATATATATATATATATATATATATATATATACCATTTGTTCACATCAGTGGTAATTCAAACCAGCTGGAACACCATTGTTATCCTTGCTGTTTTGTCTCAGGATTATTGGAATGGGACCGATTTAACTTTCTGTCTCAGAATATCATAGGATCTCCAGAGCTTCTTATCAGCTACCTGCTGACATAGCAAAGAACAACAAATATAACAGCTTCATTAATTAGATGAGGTCCTACTACTTCAGCATAATGGAAGACACACAGTGAGCTAGCAAGTGTTTTTTTACATCTGTGAAGAGAATGTCATGCCATTAAACATGCTTTCAAAGCCATACCTAATAACCTGCAGACATTGACAATAGGTATAGAAGCCTCTGAAAAGTAGATACAACCAGACAAAAATCTGTATATCTATCTAGTGTTGCTCATCTTGTGTATCTAAATAAGACGATAAGGCTTTGGTGTTCATTTATGTAGTTTATTACACACAAGCATATCAGGATGGAGGACTGGAACATTAAAGTTAAACTAACTGACTGACTGCGACATACATACATGTTTGCATGTTTTCACTCTGGTTGCTCACTCAAAATGGCACTCTTGCTTGCACGTGCTCAGTACCTATATGCACATGCCCACTGACTGGAATCCTTCTTAAAGGTAGATCACACACTCTATCTGAATCCTCCCTCTTGACTAATCTGTCTTGACTTGCAATGACAATTGAATAGGCATGCAAATTATACAGACAATAACAAACAATAACAATCATATCCAGGTTGCCGTGTATCTAGGATTAGGTCTTGAGATATGACCAGACCTCGTAATGTAATAGTTAGAACTGGGTTTAGCAACAGGGACAGTCACTGGGGAATGCTCTACTTCGGGATTTTAGGGGATACTTTCAGGAACAGGAACAGATGAAATATTCTCTGAAACAGGAACATTGGACAAATCACTCTGAGAATTAGAGTCTCCACTACAGGCAAGATGCTGTAACAGTGGCTTGGAAACGAGTAATGTTTCCGATTCGGCCTAAATTCATTCCCTTTCAATTCCATGATGTACAATCTCAGTTCTTCACACAAATGTTTTACAAGTCCAATTCGATCAAATCCTTTTTTTCTGACTACATCCTCACTGTCTCTCCTTTTAATGGGTTCAAAGGCTTGCTGGTTTTGTCATAGTAGGACTTTTGGGACAAATGCTTTTTTAGAAGTTGAGCTTTTACTGCTTTGTTATTTTTCAGCACTTGGAACCAGCAAATTCTTACAGATTGGTAATGTGGTTCTGGTTTGTCTTGACATAAGCCTTTGGGCAGGTGAACCAAGTAAATTATCATGAGGGATGTTTCTGAGATTAAGCAAGTTTGGAAAAACATGAGTATTGTCTCATTTGGATCCCTCTAACAGCTGTTTTGCACTTTGAATTGGACATTCAGCCAAACCATTTGACTGTGGGTATTCAGGACTACTAGTAACATAAACAAAGTCCCATGTTTCAGCAAATCTTTTGAACTGCTGACTTGTAAACTGTGCATCATTGTCAGAAATGACTGTGCAGACTACCATGGACAGAAAAATGTCTCTTCAACTTAGTAATGACAGTATGTTATGTTAGGTTATCACGTACCTCAGTCTCGAACTAATTTCAATAACAGTCTACTAATAAGTAATGTTGACCATTCCATTTGAAAATATCTGTGGCTACTGTCGACCAAGGTAGTTCAGGAATCTGGTTTAACTGAAGTGGTTCTTTTTGTTGATGCTGTTTACTACTATTACAAACAGAACAAGATAAAAGTATCTTCTCAATATCTTTTGACATAGAAGGCCAAAATACTAGTCCTCTTGCCCTTCTTTTGGTAGAATCAGTTCCTGGGTGGCCACAATGCAAGACCTTAATATACTTTTGTTGAAAGAACTTTGGAGCAATCACTTTTGGACCTTTCATGATGATACCATCTCCCATCAAAATCTCATCTCTGTAAGGAAAATACTACTGCACATCTACTGGTAAAGAAGATTGCTTTGAAGGCCATCCATGACTGATAAAGTGGTTGAGCTTCTGCAGAATCGGATCTGAAACTGTATGAGTTCTAAGCTCATCAAGATGTGTGAAAGAAAGATTTCTCACTTCCTTGACTTCAAAATCAAGTTGTTCATTCTCATGCTGTTTAGTGTTTTTTTTCTGGGCAATCAGAATAAAAAGTTTGCCTTTTGTGTAAACAAGATTAAAATTGTACTTTTGCAATTTGAACTTCATGCACTGCAATCTCACAGGAGCTGTGTGCATAGGCTTTCTCAAAATAGTGACCAAAGGTTGATGGTCAGTCTCTATTTGAATAGGTTGGCCATAAATATAATCATGGAACTTCGAACATGCAAACACAATTGACAAGAGCTCTTTCACTATTTGAGCATACTGCATCTCGGTTTGGGCTAGAGTCCTCAATGCCTAGGTTACTGGTCTACCCTCCTGAAGAATGACTGCACCAAGACCAAACTTAAAAGCATCACAGGAAAAAATTACTGGTTTGTGAACATCATAGCATCTTAAAGTAGGTGTACTGGCAATTTTCTGTTTCATGACATCAAATGCTCATTGGTGGTGTTTTGACCAGTTCCTGATTGCATCTTTGCATATCAGCTCTCTTAGCAGTGCCAAAAATTGACTCAAGTCTGGAATGAACTTGCCTAAATAGTTGACCATGCCAAGAAAACATTGTAAGACCTGGACATTGTCTGGAGCTGGCATCTCAAGAATTGCTGTTTGCTTGGAAGGATGTGGTCGTAAGCCTGAATTGTTAAACAAATGACCTACATAAGTAACTTCTTGTAGCCTGAATTTGCATTTCTGAGGATTCAGCTTATGATTCACTTCACAAGAACATTCCAGAACTTTCCTGAGGTTTCTATCATGTTTGACTTCACCACTGCCTCCTACACGAATATCATCTACTATAATAGCACATGGATAGCCAGAAAAAAATTGTTCCATCGCACATTGAAAGACTTCACTGGCATAATTTATTCCAAATGGCATTCTCAAAAATCTGTAACTTCCAAATGGTGCATTGAATGTGGTTAGCAATGAAGATTTTCGATCAAGCAAAATTTGTCAAAATGAAATTTTTGCATCTAAGAAAAAACAGTGGCATTTGCCATGAGGGCAAAACCTTCCTTGACTGTGCGCATTGGACGATGAGGTCGTTGTAGTGCTTTGTTCAAGTCTCTTCGATCAATACATATTCTAATACCATCTGAGCTTTTCTTATGAGCTACTACCATGGAAGTTACCCATTCAGTTGGTTCTTCTACTGGACAAATTACTGCCTGCTGCAGCATTCTGTCTAGTTCGGCCTTGACTCTGTTCTGCATAGCTACTGGAAATTTCCATACTAGTCTGATGGCTGGGTTTACCTCATGGTCTAACTTTATGGAATGCACAATTGGGAGTTTGCCTAGTTTGTCTTCAAAAAAATCAGCATAGTCAGAAAAAATGGTTTGGGCGAAAACTGAGCTGCTATCATTCAAGCTTACTTGGTAGACTTCCTTATTAAATGAAAACAGTCCCATTCTCAAACTGTCTCTGAGGCCTAATAATAACTGCACATGTCTCTTGACTATGCAAAATTCCATGTCATAGCTGTTCCTAGCAGAGTAATATAAAAGCACTACTGAGCCTTTGGTTTGAATTTCTTCACCACCATAAGCAACAAGCTTCGTACACTTTACCAGATTAAGTTGTTCTCCAGCTATTACTCTAGCAAACTTTTCTGCTGACATAACATTGCACTTTGACCCAGTAAACACTTTGAGCTTTACAGGTCTCCCATTAATCCGAACAGTACAAAATACTTCATTTTTTTGCTCACAAATCTACTCTGCATTGACCATCTCACCAAGCACAGACATAATCAATATAAAAAGTAGGGTCGCAGCTTTCTATTTGATCAACTTGCCTCTTTGAATGCCTTTTTTAATAAACAAATGAGCCTATTTGATTTGCAAAGCCTTTTCAAATAATTTCACTTTTTACATTTGTGGCATTGTTGACCAAAAGCTAAGCACTTTTCTCATTCGGGTTCATGAGCCCCTCCACAATTAAGACAGTTGACTATGAGGCTTGCCACAGGTTTTGCTGAGGCACCCCACTGCTTTACTGTGTGTGCCCTGGGTTTTACCAGAGCTGCTCTGGGTTTTGCTGGAGCTGCCACACCCTTTGGCCTGTATCTTTTAACCTTGTGCTGCATACTATCTTTATTAGTATTAGAAGGCACTGCTTGCATACTTTTCTCATTTGTAAGCATATTCACGTGTTTTTTTCTGAGCTCATATATCTGACAAATCTCAATGGCCTTATTCAAAGTTAAATTACTGTCTCGAAGCAAAATCTTTCTCACTGCACCATTATTAACACCACACTCAAGCTTGCCTTTTATCAACTCATCTTTCAGATCAACAAATCTGCGCATTTTAGCCATATTTCTCAAGTCAGTTATATCTACTGCAAAAGATTCACCAGGCTTTTGCTCTTTTGTGTAAATAAGTGTCTTTCCATTGTAACATTTGTTTGGTGGTTACACATTTCTCTAAATTTACATTTAAGCACTCAGGATCTTCCCACATTTCAGCCGGTACCACAATATGGAGGTCTTCCACCTCCCCTGCAAACACAGCATGTACATACATAAATGAACACTCTCTTTCAATGGCTTCTGTCTCAGCTAAATTAAGTAGAATAAATACCTTTGTATGTGTGTCTTTGTCAGAAAATGCAACCTATATGAAAATATTGTACTCTTGCTCAAACAGCCATGCCAACAAATTACTTTGAAATACAGCAAAACTTGTCCTTTGTAATTACGTATGAACATGCACACAAACCAGCTGCTTGTAATAATATTCAAATGCACAAAATATCTTTGAAATAACTGTGCTTTGTGAAATAACTGTGCTGTAATACTGCCATCAAAATCCTTTAAATATTGACAACTCTAAGTCTTTAATTGATTAGCACTGTCTTGGAATTGCTCATTGTTTTGTTTTGACTTTGGTTTGCGTCATTGCTTTGTCCATGTTTTTGTTATTGCTTTGTCTGTGTTTCTGTTGTACCGAATGTCTTTGATTTGTCAGCCACTGTACTGCTTACCATTTCATCTTATGTAATGTATTAATGGAAACTGCTAGCCTCTGTTCCGCTGATTCCACATTTCATTGTGGTATATTATTTATAGTAACAAGTAAGACAATAATCAAACTATTATGACATTTTTGTAATTAGATTTATCTGGATAGTTCCTGAGTTGTGGTCTGAACTTAGAATGCATTTTGCTTGTAGTCTTTGCTTTTTTTTTAGATTCCCAGTTGAATTGTAAGAAATTAAGTTGTGTTTTTACTGCTGAATGTCTTGAGTATTAGTATGCATTCCTAGTGAATATTAACATTAATTAACCCTGTAGTTTGTTTAAGAATTCAGTAAAATAGTGAGGGGAGTACAAAATCTGTGAGGCATGAACAAGTATCTTGCTGTATGCAGTAATAGCTGGATATCATATGAGGTAACAGACATTCAACTGCTCAAGTAATAGTACTTGGCAGAAATGTATATTTGTCGTAAAAGGTCAATTTGTGTGTGGTTTGCCCCTTACCCTGAGGTACAGTAAACTTAGAAATGATTGTCCCCAGCATTACAGACCTACTGTACTTCAGTTTTATTTACTTTGATGTTTACAGAGTTTGTAACTACGATAGGGATAGCATGGGGTCATCGGACAGTGACTGAGGTGCTGAGAGCTGACTGGAGACTGTTGGTAAGAATAATAACGGCTTCTTTACTATGCCAGTAGTTAAGGTACATAAAAATAACACAGATAAGATGGACATGGTGCGGTTATTATTTAAGCTGGGAGAACAAAACATAGCCTCAAGTTATGGTGCTACTGTAAACAGAATCATATTTGAAAGTACACTTTGTGACTACCTACACCAGTGCATTAAAGTCATTCGAGAATGCATGAGTAGATGCTGAAATACGGTAATGGTTAATCCAGTGTTAATAGATGTTCTTGACCCCACAGAAGGATATGTCCTACAGGAATGGTAGAGCTGGAAGACAAAGTTTGGCTAGAAATTATAAGAAAGGAATAAAAAGATGATGGATACAACCTGTGTGATCACTAATGTACAAAGTAATGTATTTAATGTGCCTTCAGTTAATATGATTTTTAGTATTCAGCAGTTTATTAGTTGCCAGTCAGAGTGGGTGATTTACATTGCATCTTACTCTTGGGAAGCCTCAGACAAGAGCAGAACACTGTGTAAAGTTAGGGTCACTGAACATATTTCTGGCATGGTAGGACAGGGTGGGACAGACTGGCACTTTATATAGACATTTAGTTCAATCAAGGTTGATTTTAAGTCTTCTTTTTCTTTTCTGGACACAGATTTTCAGTGTTTTTTTTTTGGTTAGAAAAGAAGTCATGCAAGTTGACTCTTGTGTATTTAGGCAGACATCTAGTGGCCAAAACAAAATGTACATAATGTCTTTTGAAGAAATGGAAATGGAATTTTATAGCAAAGAATTAAAGTATATTTTAGAACTGTTTTTTTTTTTTTTTGAGAGTAAGTAAAATTCTTTAAGTACAGTAATTAGATGTTTATATTTGAATAATTTTTACCAAGTTACTCAGCTTGTCAACCACATGAAAGATTACAGCTGGTCATTCTGATGCACTAGATCTCTCCAGACAAGAACACTGCCTTTTTATGAGAGATCTCTGCTTAATAAACAACATGAAATGAAACAGACCACTACATCTCCATTTATGCTCAAACCTTCATAGGTTCATAGACTAGTACTAGGCTAACTGCCCTTGTGAGCCATTTTAAGCCTAGCCAATTATCCCTTGTGAGACTCAAACCCTGCACCTTGTGTTTTTAAGGCAAACACCTTAACCATTAGGCCACCCACCCAACCCCTTCACCCTCATCTCCATGACACATGGAGCTCCATATCAAACCATGGTTCATGTGGTATAAGGTGAACAGGGCATACACAGAGTGTGGCATGTAGATCCAGAAAGGAAAGTATGGCTGTCCAGACCACCTCTACTGGACACCAAAAGTTGTTGTTGTCTTTCGGCTTTTCCCTGTTAGGGATCACCACAGCGGAACTCCGGTCCGCTAATGATTGGCAGTAGATTTTGACAAACGCCAAGGTGCCAGCTCAATGTTCAACCTCAGCGAAGGCACCCTCATTTACGCATGTCTTTTGAACACCCACCCAACCGCGGGGAGGACATGCAGACTCCACACAGAAGGCACTCCCCGCACTCCAGCCGAGAATCGAATGGGAGAACCTCTTACTGTGAGGCAACAACGCTACAGCTGCACCACCACGGCTTTGTAAAACTGATATAGTTCATGCAGAAAAAATGGTGAGCATAATATCAGACTCTTTGCTATCCTTGATTTGTAGCCTGAATCATTACCTCACAATCATTTTTAAAGACAAAAACATTGTAGACTCGTTCACAGGTGCACAAAAAGTCATTGTGCTATGAAATGCTCAACAACAGCATCTGCTGACATAAGAATACACACTTATTCAGTTCATACCAACTTCCTTCTTCTGGTTTTGATTCTGAAGGTCTTTGAGTGTCTTATACAGAATGGCTGTATCAGTAACCATTTGAAAAGTCTTGACCCATATTAGCGAGTCTTGTAATGTGGAGACTGGCCAAAAAATCTGGATTTACACAGACTTAGTCTGAGATTTCCATTTCTCAGAATATTCCCTTTTTTCCAAGATATACAGGATGTGTTGCTTTTTAGAAAGACATATATATTCCTTTATCTACATTTAGTGTGTGTGTGTGTGTGTGTGTGTGTGTGTGTGTGTGTGTGTGTGTGTGTGTGTGTAGATTTTCGCATCACATTTTTGGTCTGCTTTTCATAAAATTGTGGTTTTCTGGCAACTTAGTGGCAAATCGTTAAAGATTGAAGTCAGAAAATAATAACAGACATTTGAGTTTCAGATTTCATACACTTCAGAAAATTCATACTAATGCAAGACCTACTATTTTATTAACTTTCTAAGTTTGTAAGAGCAATATTTAAAAATTGTCCTTATTAGGCCTTTGTTCCACTTTTATTTATGGCTTTGTCCAGATTTTTTGCTCTAAGGTTGAGAGTATGACAAATGTGTCAGGGCCATCACCATCAGACAGAGACATTTCAAACTGTGACATACTTGTACCCCACTCCCCCATGTAGTGACTTTGGATGCGTCCAAGCAAGGCAATGAGCAGTTATGCAGTGTAAGTGTGCAGATATAGTATCCCCCATCCAAGGCAGACGCAATTACAGTGGCTTTTCATCTGTCCTTGATTTTGCAGAATGTTCTGGTTTTCCATGATATTTTATACTGTTGATTTATGCTTCTTATTATTCAGAAAATGCATGTTATTGGCTGCATGTTGCTTTTATAAAGCTGAATATAAATTATAATTAGAACTGCAGTGCAAGGAGAAGTGGAGTGGTCTGAGTTGAGTGCTGCTTGTTTTTTTATGCTTGATTTTGACTGGAATTCCAGTAATGTATTTAAAAAGTAATTTATTTTTTCATGCCTCACAACCTTTTTGTTTCCATCTAGATATTAAGTAAGCTGTCATGTAGCCAATGCATTGAAATACTTTTTTTTTATTTTCCACTTCATTTTTTCTTGATTAGACTCTCATAATGAAGGTTTGGCATCCAGGGCAGCATATTTAAAGTCCCAGTTTTTATGGTTTTGAGCATAGCTCCACCCCTTTCTAGTTGGTCACACCCCTCCCCATTGACCCCACCCATTCAGCTGTCTCCTGCAGCCCCCTTTTGATTTGAAGTCACCAGCCACCACTGTGAATTAGTGCTGACACAAACACAAATATCTACAAATTGGGGGTTACAACCTGAAGATGGGCATTACCAATCCACACAAAACCTTCTAAAGTACTACTTTAACAAAAATGAGCCCCAGAATATTATCACTAGACTTTACAGTTTTCAGTGAAATCCATATTTGATTTAGTCGAAAGTACTGTGTATTGAATATCACATTACCCTATGTATATATTTATATATATATATATATATATATATATATATATATATATATATATATAAATGCTGAATCAATATATGTGTAGTGAATGAAATGTACTGTACCACATTTAGCAATAAATTCGTACTGTTAGGAGAACAGTATATGTTGGTAGCACCTATATCGACACTAACACATGCTTATTTATTTGAATGCATTAGCATAGCTGTATCTGCCAGTGAATGACTAAACTTGTTAGTGATGTAGCCCCCCCCCCCCCCCCCCCCACACACACACACACACACACACTACATATATATATCATTTGTTCACATCAGTGGTAATTCAAACCAGCTGGAACACTATTGTTATCCTTGCTGTCTTGTCTCAGGATTATTGGAATGGGACCGATTTAACTTTCTGTCTCAGAATATCATAGGATCTCCAGAGCTTCTTATCAGCTACCTGCTGACATAGCAAAAAACAACAAATATAACAGCTTCATTAATTAGATGATGTCCTACTACTTCAGCATAATGGAAGACACACAGTGAGCTAGCAAGTGTTTTTTTACATCTGTGAAGAGAATGTCATGCCATTAAACATGCTTTCAAAGCCATACCTAACAACCTGCAGACATTGACAATAGGTATAGAAGCCTCTGAAAAGTAGATACAACCAGACAAAAATCTGTATATCTATCTAGTGTTGCTCATCTTGTGTATCTAAATAAGATGATAAGGCTTTGGTGTTCATTTAAGTAGTTTATTACACACAGGCATATCAGGATGGAGGACTGGAACATTAAAGTTAAACTAACTGACTGACTGCGACATACATACATGTTTGCATGTTTTCACTCTGGTTGCTCACTCAAAATGGCACTCTTGCTTGCACGTGCTCAGTAGTTATATGCACTTGCCCACTGACTGGAATGCTTCTTAAAGGTACATCACACACTCTGATCTGAATCCTCCCTCTTGACTAATCTGTCTTGACTTGCAATGTCAATTGAATAGGCATGCAAATTATACAGACAATAACAAACAATAGTAATCATATCCAGGTTGCCGTGTATCTAGGATTAGGTCTTGAGATACGACCTGATTTCGTAATGTAATAGTTAGAACTGGGTTTAGCAACAGGGACAGTCACTGGGGAATGCTCTACTTTGGGATTTTAGGGGATACTTTCATGAACAGGAACAGATGAAATATTCTCTGAAACAGGAACATTGGACAAATCACTCTGAGAATTAGAGTCTCCACTACAGGCAAGATGCTGTAACAGTGGCTTGGAAACAAGTAATGTTTCCGATTCTGCCTAAATTCATTCCCTTTCAATTCCATGATGTACAATCTCAGTTCTTCACACAAATGTTTTACAAGTCCAATTCGATCAAATCCTTTTTTTCTGACTACATCCTCACTATCTCTCCTTTTAATGGATTCAGAGGCTTGCTAGTTTTGTCATAGTAGGACTTTTGGGACAAATGCTTTTTTAGAAGTTGACCTTTTACTGCTTTGTTATTTTTCAGCACTTGGAACCAGCAAATTCTTACAGATTGGTAATGTGGTTCTGGTTTGTCTTGACATAAGTCTTAGGGCAGGTGAACCAAGTAAATTATCACGAGGGATGTTTCTGAGATTAAGCAAGTTTGGAAAAACATGAGTATTGTCTCACTTGGATCCCTCTAACAGCTGTTTTGCACTTTGAATTGGACATTCAGCCAAACCATTTGACTGTGGGTATTCAGGACTACTAGTAACATGAACAAAGTCCCATGTTTCAGCAAATCTTTTGAACTGCTGACTTGTACACTGTGCACCATTGTCAGAAATGACTGTGCAGTCTACCATGGACAGAAAAATGTCTCTTCAACTTAGTAATGACAGTATCGGACATTAGGTTAGGAAGTACGTCAGTCTCAAACTGATTTCAATAAGAATCTACTAATAAGTAATGTTGACCATTCCATTTGAAAATATCTGTGGCTACTGTCGACCAAGGTAGTTCAGGAATCTGGTTTAACTGAAGTGGTTCTTTTTGTTGATGCTGTTTACTACTATTACAAACAGAACAAGATGAAAGTATCTTCTCAATATCTTTTGACATAGAAGGCCAAAATACTAGTCCTCTTGCCCTTCTTTTGGTAGAATCAGTTTCTGGGTGGCCACAATGCAAGACCTTAATATACTTTTGTTGCAAGAACTTTGGAGCAATCACTTTTGGACCTTTCATGATGATACCATCTCCCATCAAAATCTTATCTCTGTAAGGAAAATACTACTGCACATCTACTGGAAAAGAAGATTGCTTTGAAGGCCATCCATGACTGATAAAGTGGTTGAGCTTCTGCAGAATCGGATCTGAAGCTGTATGAGTTCTAAGCTCATCAAGATGTGTGAAAGAAAGATTTCTCACTTCCTTGACTTCAAAATCAGGTTGTTCATTTTCATGCTGTTTAGTGTTTTTTTCTGGGCAATCAGAATAAAGTTTGCCTTTCGTGTAAACAAAATTGAAATTGTACTTTTGCAATTTGAACATCATGCACTGCACTCTCACAAGAGCTGTGTGCATAGGCTTTCTCAAAATAGTGACCAAAGGTTGATGGTCAGTCTCTATTTGAATAGGTTGGCCATAAATATAATCATGGAACTTCGAACATGCAAACACAATTGACAAGAGCTCTTTCACTATTTGAGCATACTGCATCTCGGTTTGGGCTAGAGTCCTCAATGCATAGGTTACTGGTCTACCCTCCTGAAGAATGACTGCACCAAGACCAAACTTAAAAGCATCACAGGAAAAAATTACTGGTTTGTGAACATCATAGCATCTTAAAGTAGGTGTACTGGCAATTTTCTGTTTCAGGACATCAAATGCTCATTGGTGGTGTTTTGACCAGTTCCTGATTGCATCTTTGCATATCAGCTCTCCTAGCAGTGCTAAAAATTGACTCAAGCCTGGAATGAACTTGTCTAAATAGTTGACCATGCCAAGAAAACATTGTAAGACCTGGACATTGTCTGGAGCTGGCATCTCAGGAATTGCTGTTTGCTTGGAAGGATGTGGTCGTAAGCCTGAATTGTTAAACAAATGACCTACATAAGTAACTTCTTGTAGCCTGAATTTGCATTTCTGAGGATTCAGCTTATGATTCACTTCACAAGAACATTCCAGAACTTTCCTGAGGTTTCTATCATGTTTGACTTCACCACTGCCTCCTACACGAATATCATCTACTATAATAGCACATGGATAGCCAGAAAAAATTTGTTCCATCGCACATTGAAAGACTTCACTGGCATAATTTATTCCAAATGGCATTCTCAAAAATCTGTAACCTCTAAATGGTGCATTGAATGTGGTTAGCAATGAAGATTTTCAATCAAGAAAAATTTGTCAAAATGAAATTTTTGCATCTAAGAAAAAACAGTGGCATTTGCCATGAGGGCAGAACCTTCCTTGACTGTGCGCATTGGATGATGAGGTTGTTGTAGTGCTTTGTTCAAGTCTCTTCGATCAATACATATTCTAATACCATCTGAGCTTTTCTTATGAGCTACTACCATGGAAGTTACCCATTCAGTTGGTTCTTCTACTGGACAAATTACTGCTTGCTGCAGCATTCTGTCTAGTTCGGCCTTGACTCTGTTCTGCATAGCTACTGGAAATTTCCATACTAGTCTGATGGCTGGGTTTACCTCATGGTCTAACTTTATGGAATGCACAATTGGGAGTTTGCCTAGTTTGTCTTCAAAAAAATCAGCATAGTCAGAAAAAATGGTTTGGGCGAAAACTGAGCTGTTATCATTCAAGCTTACTTGGTGGACTTCCTTATTAAATGAAAACAGTCCCATTCTCAAACTGTCTCTGAGGCCTAATAATAACTGCACATGTCTCTTGACTATGCAAAATTCCATGTCATAGCTGTTCCTAGCAGAGTAATATAAAAGCACTACTGAGCCTTTGGTTTTTCTTCACCACCATAAGCAACAAGCTCCGTACACTTTACCAGATTAAGTTGTTCTCCAGCTATTACTCTAGCAAACATTTCTGCTGACATAACATTGCACTTTGACCCAGTATCCACTTTGAGCTCTACAGGTCTCCCATTAATCCGAACAGTACAAAATACTTCATTTTTTTGCCCACAAATCTACTCTGCATTGACCATCTCACCAAGCACAGACATAATCAATATAAAAAGTAGGGTCACAGCTTTCTATTTGATCAACTTGCCTCTTTGAATGCCTTTTTTAATGAACGAATGAGCCTATTTGATTTGCAAAGCCTTTTGAAATAATTTCACTTTTTACATTTGTGGCATTGTTGACCAAAAGCTAAGCACTTTTCTCATTCGGGTTCATGAGCCCCTCCACAATTACGACAGTTGACTATGAGGCTTGCCACAGGTTTTGCTGAGGCACCCCACTGCTTTACTGTGTGTGCCCTGGGTTTTACCAAAGCTGCTCTGGGTTTTGCTGGAGCTGCCACACCCTTAGGCCTGTATCTTTTAACCTTGTGCTGCATACTATCTTTATTAGTATTGGAAGGCACTGCTTGCATACTTTTCTCATTTGTAAGCATATTCACGTGTTTTTCTCTGAGCTCATATATCTGACAAATCTCAATGGCCTTATTCAAAGTTAAATTACTGTCTCGAAGCAAAATCTTTCTCACTGCACCATTATTAACACCACACTCAAGCTTGCCTTTTATCAACTCATCTTTCAGATCAACAAATCTGCGCATTTTAGCCATATTTCTCAAGTCAGTTATATCTACTGCAAAAGATTCACCAGGCTTTTGCTCTTTTGTGTAAATAAGTGTCTTTCCATTGTAACATTTGTTTGGTGGTTACACATTTCTCTAAATTTACGTTTAAGCACTCAGGATCTTCCCACATTTCAGCCGGTACCACAATATGGAGGTCTTCCACCTCCCCTGCAAACACAGCATGTACATACATAAATGAACACTTTCTTTCAATGGCTTCTGTCTCAGCTAAATTAAGTAGAATAAATGCCCTTGTATGTGTGTCTTTGTCAGAAAATGCAACCTATATGAAAATATTGTACTCTTGCTCAAACAGCCATGCCAACAAATTACTTTGAAACACAGCAAAACTTGGCCCTTGTAATTACGTATGAACATGCACACAAACCAGCTGCTTGTAATAATATTCAAATGCACAAAATATCTTTCAAATAACTGTGCTTTGTGAAATAACTGTGCTGTAATACTGCACACACTTGCTAACACTTTACACACTTTGGATACTTCGGATAGCTTTGGTTAATGCGAAAAAGTAGTACGTAGTGAAAAAATACAGTCATTTTCCCTTTTTTTATACATTTTATGTGATTCATAGGTTCATAGGTTCATTGGTGGGTACTAGGCTATTTGCCCTAGGGCTTGTATAAGCCTAGCCAAAAAGGTACCCTGGCTTTTGCCACCCAAGAAAATTATTTTCCTGTGCCCCTGTCGACCAGAGTCACATTAGTGATCCCCAGGGTGAATTTCCTATTTCCTATCTAATCATCAAGATTTTTCTTGAAGAGTGCTAATGAGGAGTTCTGTTTGACATAGATAGGTAGTCTGTTCCAGAGTATGGGAAGTCTCTGGGACAGCAGTCTATCTCTCCAGCATGTTCTGTTTATTGTGGTGACAAGGTTTATCTCCCTACAGCATGTAGCTCAGAGGGGTTGGGATTTCTTTAAGTGGAGCATGTCCAACACCTCTGGTTTTGACATAGCTTTGTATGTTAGGCAGAGATCACCTCTGAGTAGGCGATATGCGACGGAGTAAAGCTGGAGTTTTTTGAGACGGTCTGGATAGGGCATCTGTTTGAGGCCAGTAATCCTCTTTGTGAGGTATTTCTGTAGCCTCTCCAGTTGTTGTAGATGTCTTGAGAGGTACATACCAAAAGGGGTGATGTACTCTATAATGGGTCAAATGAGTGATGAGTAGAGGGGAACAATGACCTCTTTTTTTCTGGATGAGAAACCTTTTGTGATGAGGTGTGCCACATAGAAGGATTTCCTGACTAATGTGGTGATGTGATTATCAAAGGAGAGACTACTGTCCACCTGTGTCCCAAAGTCTCTTATCACACTTTCTGTGTTAAGTAGACTACCACCTATGTGGTAGTTCATGGATACAGAGATTTTACCAAAGGGGATGACAATGCCCTTTTTGGCATTGTGCTTCAGGCCATGGCTTTGACACCAGGCATCTGTCTCAGTAAGGCCCTTTTGTAGGATGTCCACATCGTTAGGAGTTTCGATTATGGCTCCTAGTTTGCAGTCATTTGCAAACTTCATTAGCCAAAGACCGTCTCTGTTAGC
Source organism: Protopterus annectens (assembly GCF_019279795.1). Classification (NCBI taxonomy): domain Eukaryota; kingdom Metazoa; phylum Chordata; order Ceratodontiformes; family Protopteridae; genus Protopterus; species Protopterus annectens. Next base: position 1,295,105,141 of record NC_056725.1, on the reverse strand, counting down.
CTGTACTTCAGAGAAGTAGATACCAAACAGGAGAGGACCCAGGACTGAACCCTGTGGTACTCCACTTGTCATTGGTATGAAGTCAGATTTGGAGTCTGCTACTTTCACAGTCTGGGTTCTGTTCATGAACCATTTGGCAACCCATCTTGTGACATAGGGATTTATACCTAGTTTAGTGAGTTTATCTATAATTCCAAAGTGGGGGATGGTGTCGACAGCCTTGGCGAGATCTAGATAGGCTGTGTGAACCACCTTACCCTCATCTATGGCTTTGGTGACTGCTTCAAAGAAGTCTATCAGGTTTAGGAGACATGATCTGCCTTTTACAAACCTGAACTGGGTAGGGTCCAGAGTTTGGAGATTACCAATGTCTTTGTTTATGAGTTCCATGATGATACGTTCCATGGCCTTGCAGACCAGGCTCATCAGGCTAATGGGGCAGTAGTTCCTGGGGTCCATCATGGCTCCCCCTTTGTGGAGTGGGATAACTGTCATGGTGCGCCATTCAGTGGGCACAAAGCCTGAGGTGAGGCTATGATTGAACATAGTACTTAGGTGGGGTGCCAGTTTGTTCTGTAGTTCATGTAGAACGCAGCCTGGGATATTGTCAGGTCCCATGGATGCTGTGTTCTTGGCTTTGGAGAGTGTGTTTTTTACCTGTGCAGCCATGATTACAGGAACTTTGCATTCTTCTAGTATAGAGATGGGCCCTCTAGGGGGGGTGAGAGAGGGGTAAAGATAGCACTGAACCTATCTGCCAGGATGTTGGCAATATCAGTTGGTTCTGTATATTTAGTGCCATTGTGCTGTAACTCAGAGCAGATCTGAGTGTTGCCATTGAGATTCTTGTCATAGCTATAGAATGCCTTGTGGTTGTCTTTAAAGTCAGTGGCAATTTTGTTTTCGTAACTAGCTTTGGATTTTATGAGGGATCTCAGCTTCTTACTGAGGCTGACCAGGGAGTGCCTCCAGTCATGGGATTTTGCTCTTTTTTGAAACAGTTTTTTTCTTCTGTTGTAGAGTTTGTTTATGGCAGAGGACCACCAGATTGGCTTCCTTTTTTTGGAGGATAGCATCTTGGTTCTGTTAGGAATAGCACGATCCATGCACTCGTGTAAGTGCTTATAAAGTTCATTTGTGTAGGATTCAGTAGTCGTACCTCTATTGTCCATCTGCATGGGTGTCATGAAGTTTGCCACTTCTGTCTTAAGAAGTGTAAAGTTGGCTTTGAAATTTTTTACGGTGGTTTCCCTAATGGGGGGTGGGGGCGGTGTGTGGATGTCTAGGATGATTAGCTTGTGGTCGGATCTGACCAATGAGGAATTCACCTCTGGTGTGGAATACCAGTCGTCCATGTTGGTAATGACCAGGTCTGGGATATTGCTGCCCCTGGTGGGGGTGTGAATAAGTTGATTCAAGGCTCTGGAATTTATGAATTCCAGAAAACGTTGAGCAAAAGAGTTGGTACATGAGTAGTTTTCCCAGTTAATGGTGGGGTAGTTGAAATCGCCCATTATTAGGGTGTTGGGTTTTACACTAAATTTTTCCAGTGTATCAAGAAATGAGGAGTAGAAATCCTGTGGCATGGTGGGGGGTACAATTTGGATTGTGATGTTGCCCAAAGTTAGTTGCACTTGGATAATCTCGGATGCATTATGCTGTGTAACTAGCCTGGAGGTGTGGATATCCTTAATGAATATGGACACGCCTCCACCTTTTGTGCTTCGGTCTGGGTTAGGTGGCTGAAAGGTGTGGTATGAATTATAGCCTGGTAATGCAGGGGTGGTCTCTGGATCTTTGAACCAGGTCTCTGTCACTGCACAGATGTCGATGTTCTTCATTTTAAGGAGTGCCTCGAGTGAGTGCATTTTGAGGTTTAGACTTCTAGCACTGAGTAGCATTACCCTCAGATTTTGCTTGCTTCTACCTGTTACAATGGTGAATTTGTCATTTGAACCTTGCCTAGAAAAGGGACTATAGGGGTGATAAGAGCCTTAGCCAGTATCCAGAATCCCAAGGGCGACAGGTGCAGGCCATCTCTGGCAAAGCATCATGGTCTGTTGATCATGTCATCCCAGGCAGACAAATACAGGATCCCCTTAGAATGACACCAGAAGCTTAGCCAATTGTTGAAGTCAATCATTTTGTCCTTGTACTGTGGTATCATTCTGGGAGATGGCAGGATGCTACTCAGGGCTACGGTCATACCTGCCTGGGCTACAAGATCAGAGAGCTCCTCCATGTCTCTCTTCATGTAGTCCTGGGAGGTATGTCTCAGGTCATTCACACCAACATGGACAATGACAAGGTAATATTTGTACTTGTTGAGTGACCTGAGTGCATGCATTATGTGGCAGATCCTGGCACCTGACAGGCAGCTGACAGTAACTTTCTCCTTGTTTAGCCTGGTGAGTGGAACATCAGTGTGCCTGACTATAGAGTCACCTATGACTAGAGTGTTGGGTACATTGTTATGCCTTATGGGCTGTGGTTGAGTGGCACACTGAGTTTGTGGGCTATGTGTCAATTGGGTTGTGTTGGGGGGGAGGGGTGGAGTTTGCTTGTGTTTCTGCTTTGAAGGTCCTTGTTGCTTGGGCAAGTTTTTATTGAGAGCCTCCATGAATGTAGATGTGAGTTTTGTGTTTCTATGTGTGTGTTTTGGTGGTGTATATTTTGAGGGACTATGTGATGAGTGTGATGTGATGCAAGTGTTTATCTTCTCCTCTTGACTGTCTAGTCCAGTCTTGGGTGAAGAGAGCTTTGCTTCCAGTTTGGCTATATAAGTGCATTTCTCACAGGTTGTAGTGTTGGGTGGTAGGAGGAGAGGGTTGTCTGTGTATATGAGGCAATTGCTGCATTGCCCCAAGATGCCCAGATTTATCAGGTAGACAGGAGAAAACACCGGGAGCTGAACCTTAGACATGCCTGGATAGGTGCTTATTTATTAAGTACTAAAAACTGCTTCCTTCTAGACAAGTGAGGAAAGTTGAGTGTTGTAGTAATTTGTAGCTTATTTAGTGCTTACAAGTTCTGAACAAGTGCTGAGCTCAAAGAAACAGATTTTGAGTGCTGAAACTAAAAAACTGGCTAGATCTAAGAAAGAAAATTAAGCTATAAGGTTTCTCTCTAACACAGAAAGGTTTGGGGGCTCAGAAGCTTATAAATAGTCCTGGATACAGCAAATCTGTATGTGGACTTGAGTACTTACAGGACAGGCAGGAAACAAGCTTAGACATTTTTTTTCTTCCCAAATGCTCTCTTTGTACACAGTTGGAGTGCCTGAAATCAGAATATGACCTCACTGCACTCAGTTGAGTGAGCAAATGAGATGGACCCAGAAGGAGTATCCAAATACAAATTTACAAGAGGGGCATGCAATTTCAAAGCCACCAAGATTAACACCAAAACAAGAATGGGGGGTGGGAACTAACTGTAGAGACACACAGCCACAATTTTCAGTTCAATTAATATTCAGTTGTTGTTGTTGTTGTCTTTCGGCTTTTCCCGGTTAGGGGTCACCACAGCGGAACTCCGGTCTGCTAATGATTGGCAGTAGATTTTCACAATCGCCGAGGTGCCAGCTCGATGTTCAACCTTCAGCGAAGGCACGCCCATTTACGCATGTCTTTTGAATGCCCACCTAACTGCGGGGAGGACATGCAGACTCCACACAGAAGGCACTCCCCGCACTCCAGCCGAGAATCACAAAAATACATAAAATGCAGTACTATATGAAAAAAGTGCAGATAAAAGTGTACTTAAATTCGCTTATACATCCAGTTGATTGCAGGCAGATCTTAGCCGTCCAAAGCTCAAGTATTTAGCAGAGAAAAAACAAAATGTACCACTTATATAAGGCAAAACAGCCCCTCAGCTGAAACACCAAATATCAAAGTGAAACTACCCCCCACTGCTATCAATGGCTACACTTCTAACAAGATACAAAAGTAAAATCACTAACAGCTTTAATGAGACAGAAAACAGGTACACATAAACTGACTTGGCGCTATCACCCGACTAGGGCATCTTCAGAGTCAGTTAGTAAAATATTAACAAGCCTTTATGAATAAAATTTAAATAGCATTGTAGCCAATGAACATTCATGTGCAATAAAATTGTTGTCAATTGTCTTGAGAGTTAACTCTTGCTGGTACAACAAAATTTCACTTGTCAAAAAGTTTACCACACATACAACACAAAAATTTAACAATATACAATGTGTCTCAAAACATTCTTCCTTTGAAAATCCCTTGTATTTCTTTATTGCAAAATTACAAACTTTTCAAATGCATAATGCTTTGTGTTTTAATATACATGCCAAAGATAAGGTATCATTAATGCCAGGCCATATGCTAGCTTCTAATCTAATTTGCCATAGGCATTCTCTAACTTCAAGCATGTTTTTGTAATCACCACCAACATCTTTAGTATATATTCTGTCAATGACAAAAAAATATAAATTTCTTAAAATTCATGCAGCCCTTACTGTGGGTAAATAAAGAATTAGTTGATTTCTTGTTTTTTATGTCCCTGGTGTGTTCCAGTATCCTTTGTCTTAGTTTTCTTGTGGTCATTCCAACGTAAAATGCTGGGCAGGATAAACAAGTAGTCACATACATGACCATATTTGTGCTACAATTGCAGTAACCTGGACACATCAGGGACCTTTTATAATTACCAATTTGTACATAAGGACCATCATTAATATATTTGCAAGTTTACAATTCCCACATCTAGACATCCTTGCAGGTTTTTGACTAATGGGTTTAGGTATTTTCTCCAGAAGTTCCTTGATGTTTACACCCCTGCTGTTTACAAATTTTGGGCCATCTCCTAAAATGTTTAACATATCTGTGGAAAATATGTTGTGCCATCCTGTTTCAATACTTTCCTTCACCTTACCAGACATGGTGTTGTACTGCAACACCATGCCTGTCTGAATGTCATTGTGTTTATGTTGATGTCCAGAGACCTTTCCTGTGTCTCTTGATTTGTCTAATAAAATAGGTTTAAAGTCTGTTCCCCTTCTTTGAATAATATTGTGTTTGGTTGACATTAATAAGTCCATGGGGTAGCCTCTTTCTGCAAATAAACCAATTAATGTGTCAACTTCTTCTAAGAATGTAATATCCTCACTTACTATACGAGATGTCCTAATCATCTGACCTTTTACTACATTTTTCTTGACATAATGTGGCTGACAGCTCTCGTAATGTAAGAAGGTGTTACTATATGTCTTTTTCCTAAATAGACTTGATTCTATCCTCCCATCTCTAATATATAAGTGCAAGTCCAAAATAAAATCAATCAAGCTTTTGTCAACCTTGCTAGTGAACTTCAAAAAAGCTGTAGTGTGATTTAAGTAGGCTATGAAGTCATCCAGCTCGTCTTGAGAACCCTTCCATAAAAATAATATGTCATCCAAAAATCTTAAATAAATAATCATTTTGGATGCATAAATAGATGTCAGAACATATTGGTCCTCCCAGTCAGCTAATACCAGGTTAGCGTAAATGGGAGCACATCTAGCACCCATAGCTACTCCCGTGCATTGTTTGTAAAATTCACCCTCAAAGTGAATATAGTTGTTTTCTAAGACAATCTGCATAAGTCAACCAGTAAACTTCTTTTTACTTGGTGAATGTGACTATATTTGGCCAAACTTCTAGAAAACCAATCCAAACCTATGTCATGAGGTATTACTGAAAATAAGTCTGTTATATCAACTGTAACAAACCAAAAATTCCCCAGGGTCGTGTTTAGCAAGGTCCTGACGCAGTCCAGACAATGCCAGGAGTCCTTTAGTATATGTGGTATATAGTCAAGAGTGTTTTTGCTAACAATGTCAATATATGCCGCCAAGGGTTCCGTTTTTGATCCTCTGGCTGCCACAATTGGTCTAAAGGGAGGGTTGGTAATTTCCTTATGTATCTTAGGAATCCCAAACAGACTGGGCATAACTGGATGTTCTACTGACAAATAAGTGTATTCATTGTGGTTAATTATTCCCTCGCAGAGGAAATCATAAATTTGCCAGTCAATCTTTGTGTATGCCCTCTGAACATCAAATTTAGACACCAATTCATAGGTGTCAGAATCTTGCAATATGTTCTGCATGTTCCATGAATAGTCTGTATTTGACATTATAACTACCCCACCTCCCTTGTCCGGTTTCATGACCCTGTATTGACTGTTGGTTGAAAGTTCCTTTAAGCAGAATTCTTTTGCAGGTGCCAGGTTTTTGTGGGTGTACAACCTTGTTTCAGTCACTCTTCTCACCTGGGAGATACATAGACGTTCAAAAGCTAATACTAAGGGATTATGTGGTGGAATAAATAAACTGCTCCTCTTAACTGTTATAGTCTGCATCTCTCTTTCAACATTAGGTTTGTTCATAAAGTATAGCTTAAGGTTTAGTTGTCTTGTGTATAGTTTCAAATTGATGATGTTTGCTTATGTCATATTTAAAATTAGGTACATAAGAAAATCCTTTTTTCATCAAACTCAAATGACTGTCAGAAATGATCAAATCTGAATAGTTGTAAATGTTGAAAGAGCCATCACCAATAATAGATGGACCTTCATGATTGTCCGTGTTTTTATCTGGACTAAAGGGAACAACCAGTGAGTCACTGACTTCTTTACCCAATAAGACATCAACTGTATAGTCAGTAATGTCCAATAGCAATTCTATATTGCCAATAGTATGATCTATGTTGTTTATTGTCAATTGTGGTCGCTCTACCTGTACTGCCAATTCCTGTTGGAATTGTTTCTCCTCTGCCCCCCCACCTCTCCAATTGCCTCTTGCTTGGAAATTCTGCCAATGAGGTGTTCTTTCATCTGGATAATTCTGTGGTTGGTCCCGGTTCCTTAATCGATCGGACCGCCTTAAGGGGGGGTGGGTTCTCTAAAAAAAACATCTCCTCATCTATGTCCACTTGTGAAACTTCAGCCTCCCCTACCTCTGTCTGAAGTGTTTCTCTTCTTGTGTCTAATTCCCTATGTCCTATGAAGGAAATTATTGAAACAGGATGGCACAACATATTTTCCACAGATATGTTAAACATTTTAGGAGATGGCCCAAAATTTATAAACAGCAGGGGTGTAAACATCAAGGAACTTCTGGAGAAAATACCTAAACCCATTAGTCAAAAACCTGCAAGGATGGCTAAATGTGGGAATTGTAAATCTTGCAAATATATTAATGACGGTCCTTATGTACAAATTGGTAATTATAAAAGGTCCCTGATGTGTCCAGGTTACTGCAATTGTAACACGAATATGGTCATATATGTGGCTACTTGTTTATCCTGCCCAGCGTTTTACGTTGGAATGACCACAAGAAAACTAAGACAAAGGATACTGGAACACACCAGGGACATAAAAAACAAGAAGTCAACTAATTCTTTATTTACCCATAGTAAGGACTGCATGAATTTTAAGAAATTTATATTTTTTTGTCATTGACAGACTGTATACTAAAGATTTCGGTGGAGATTACAAAAACATGCTTGACGTTAGAGAATGCCTATGGCAAATTAGATTAGAAGCCAGCACATGGCCTGGCATTAATGATACCTTATCTTTGGCATGTATATTAAAACACAAAGCATTATGCATTTGAAAAGTTTGTAATTTTGCAATAAATAAATAAATACAAGGGATTTTCAAAGGAAGGATGTTTTGAGACACATTGTATATTGTTAAACTTTTGTGTTGTATGTGTGGCAAACTTTTTGACAAGTGAAATTTTGTTGTACCAGCAAGAGTTAACTCTCAAGACAATTGACAACAATTTTATTGTACTTGAATGTTCATTGGCTACAATGTTATTTGAATTGCTTTCATAAAGGCTTGTTAATATTTTACTAAATGACTCTGAAGATGCCCTAGTCGGGTGAAATCGCTAAGTCAGTTTATGTGTACCTGTTTTCTGTCTCATTAAAGCTGTTGGTGATTTTACTTTTGCATCACCAGTATTTTCTTTTTACAAGTTAAAATCTCAATTTTGGACTTCTAACAAGATCTCTGTAGAGACACAAGCTCTCTGTAGAGACACAGAGCCACAATTTTCAGTTCAATTAATATTCAGTGAGAAACAAAAATACATAAAATGCAGTACTATATGAATAAAGTGCAGATAAAAGTGTACTTAAATTCACTTATGCGTCCAGTTGATTGCAGGCAGATCTTAGCCGGCCAAAGCTCAAGTATTTAGCAGAGAAAAAACAAAATGTACCACTTATATAAGGCAGGACAGCCCCTCAGCTGAAACACTGAATATCAAAGTGAAACTACCCCCCACTGCCATCAATGGCTACACTTCTAACAAGACCTATGTAGAGACACAAGCTCTCTGTAGAGACACAGAGCCACAATTTTCCGTTCAATTAATATTCAGTGAGAAACAAAAATACATAAAATGCAGTACTATATGAAAAAAGGGCAGATAAAAGTGTGCTTAAATTTGCATATACGTCCAGTTGATTGCAGGCAGATCTTAGCCGGCCAAAGCTCAAGTATTTAGCAGAGAAAAAACAAAATGTACCATTTATATAAGGCAGGACAGCCCCTCAGCTGAAACACCAAATATCAAAGTGAAACTACCCGCACTGCTATTAATGGCGACACTTAGCATATTACAGCTGTTCTAAATATATTTCATCCAGATGTTAACATATAAATGTCTATCTTTGAATGTCAGTGGCCTTAACAACAATATCAAAAGAGCTAGTTTACTTAAATACATTACAATGCATAAAGCACAAATAATCTTTTTACAAGAGACACACTTACTTAGAAAAGATCTAGACAAATTATCCTTTAAAGGTTATTCAATTCTAGTGGGCTCTTGTTACAGAACAAAAAGGAAAGGTACTCTTATTCTATGGAAAAACTCTCTTACCATGCCTAAAATTATTAGCACATTCTCTGATAAGGATGGAATGTTGAGCCTGGCTGTGCTAGAAATTAATAAGAAATGTTAGACATTAATTAATGCATACTGGATGTTTGGATTGGGAACTAGACTTGTTGAAAAATACCTAGATACCATGGCTCTGCATGCAAAAGGTGATGTCATCCTCGCTGGAGATTTAATTGTTTATTATCTGATAGAGATACTTCCAGAAGTAATAAACCTAGACAAACTGCACAATCAAAAAAAATTAAATCACTTCATTAATTGGGTGTATATCAAAATTTCGAATGCTGAAAAGTTCAAATACCAAACCTCGAACTGGAAACGTCGAAGACTGAAAATATCGAAGCCGCGGAATATCAAATTCTTTCCCAGGGAAGAATTTGGTGGGCCATTTCTGCGGCTTCGCTATTTCCTCCACTGTGGTGCGATCTCGGAGTTGGTATATTTAAGTATGGGGGTGTGGGGGGCACAGCCCCACACATTATAAATAGTTTGTAGTGTTTGTGCGTCTCTCATTTTGTACTGGAACAGCATTTTTTTTCCCAGGGAAAAAAAATCACTGTTCTCAGTCGAGGTTTTCAGCTTTCGTGGTTTTGGGTTTGATGTTATAACATTTGAAGTTTTGGCACTTCAGTGAATCTAAGAGATATACATGACTTAAAAATGACAAGTTTTCTGGATAATACTCATTATTCCTTTAGATTTGGAACCCAAACAAACATTGATACAGTCTTCATTTCTAACAGTGCTTATTCTAAAGTACAAAAAGTTTTAATAACGTCATGTCCTCTTTCTGATCATAAGGCCGTAACTTTTAATCTTATCACAAACAATGATGAATTAATTTTTTGGCAAATAATTCCAGCTTATATAGTAGAAATTAAAGGTTTTAAAGAATGGGTTTTAAATGAAATAAGTTCATTTTTAGATTTTAATAATAATGGTGCAGTATCAGATGTTATACTATGGGATTCATTAAAGGTATACCTCTATGGTAGGATTAAGAAGTGGTTTCTTATAAAACGAAAGGAGTGGGATAGAGAATTGTTAGAACTACAAATTAAAACAGATAACTTAAAATCAAACCTAAAACCTAAAGATAAGATTGTGCATCCTGAATTAATAACATTAAATCAAAAATATTTAGAAATATTAAGTCATAAAGTTTCAATTAACTCGAAAAGGCTTAAGTTACAATCTTACTCCATCAATCCTAAACATTTACATAAGCTAGCTGTTAGATCTAAACAAATAAATAACTTAAACCATATAAATGAAATCAAAATTGTAGTTAACAATTCCACAAAAAAGTAACTGATTTAAAAAGCATATTAAAAGCTTTCAGAACTCATTATAAATCAGTTAATGATAAAATCTTCTCTTTAGAAAATGACTGTATAACTGACGCATTTCTACAAAGTAATATTAAGAATAAATTATCAATGCAACAAGCTAAAATACTAGATAAACCAGTATCATTCTTAGAACTGAAGTTTCAAATTAAAAATTTACAAAATAACAAAGCCCCAGGTATAGATGGACTAATGCCAGAAATATATAAAATCCTTCCAAACACTGCATTAAGGATTCTTCTAAGTGCATTTTGAGAAATTAAAAATGAGTTGAACACACCTCCTTCTTGGAAATACTCTTTAATTGCTCCTATTTTAAAAACAATGTAATGACCCTTAAACTGTATTCTTCATATTAAATATTGATTATAAAATATTTATGCCCATCTTAGCTAAGAGATTAGATACTATAATGCCTAATTTAGTGGATTATGACCAACCAGGATTAATTTTGAATAGAAAAAGATAACAATATCAAACTATTAACAATAATTGACATTGATAATAAAACTAAGAAGCAACTTTCCATTATGAGTCTTGACATTGACAAAGCATTTGACTCCATTAGCTGGAAATATTTATATAAGATTCTTATTGGATATAATTTTTCTCTAGAATTTATTGAATTAATAATGAAACTATATAAGGATTCTTACTCATATATTAAAATCAGAGTATGCTTATCATCATCTTTTGGAATCTCAAAAGGTATAAACAAGGCTGTCCACTGTCACCCTTATTGTTTGCTTTGTCAATTGAACCTTTTGCTAATCACATAAGAAATGATACTAATATAAAAGGCTTCACTTTTTTAAAGAATTTTTTTTTGTTCAAAAATCTAATTATTTGCAGATAATATTATTTTAACAAGTGAAGATATAGACTATACTTTACATTGTATCACTAAATCAAGTAACCTCTGAGAAAATTTCAGGTTTAAGTTTTAATCAAAAGAAATCAGAAATATTATTAATTAATAAGAAAATGAATACATAAAAAACAAGTAATCTCCGTGGTATCCCCAAAGTCTCAAAACAACCCACTAAACAAGTGTAGTGGGTCCAAAAACAAAACAGTGTAAGAAACTTCTCTATGTGGAAGATTTTCAGTCCATATATCTCTAGTTAATCACTGTATATTAATCAGATCAGACAACAGTAGTGAAAGTAATGAACTTAAACTCGTCTTAAGTCAAAAAGAAAAATATATATATAATAATAAAAAATATATAATTGTACAGAATTACTAAGTATTCAAAAGTAATCCAAGCAAGGCAGGCAGTCTGTTTCCAGTCAAAAATCCTTTATTAAGTACACAGACTAGCGATCCAAGTAAAACAAAAATAGAGTAATAGTTTCCACTCAAGCTTTCTAAATATATATATATATATATATATATATATATATATATATATATATATACATTTTATCAGGCAAGGGAGTGATTTATTATGCTGTAAAACAAAGTGTTATTGGTACATATGTTAAATTCACATCCCTTCCCCCATCAGTATGACATTTGAGTTGGTCAAGCCCCACTTAGTAGCTGTCATAATAATATAACCCTTATATACTTTAAATAAAATTTAAATTAAATAAAATTCATAATGATGTGAATGAATAAAATGAATACATACCTACAACATAAAAACTTTAATTGAAATACTAAATCAGTTCAATATTTAGGAATTACTAGAAAATCTGCTTGAAAAGACACTATACAGGTTACTTATATAAATTTAATAAATACAATTACTAAGCTAGGCCACGGTGGTGCAGTGATTAGCATTGTCGCTTCACAGCAAGAGGTTCTCCCATTCAATTCTCGGCTGGAGCACCTTCTGTGTGAAGTCTGCATGTCCTCCCCGTGGTGGAGTAACATTTAAAGACATACAGGTAGGTGCGTGCGTGAATGGGTGTGCCTTCCTTGAAGGTTGGGCATTGGGCTGGCAACTCGGCACTGTAAAAATTTACTGCCAATCATTAGTGGTCCAGAGTTCTGCTGTGGCAACCCCTAACCGGGAAAAGCCAAAAGACATTACTTCTTTTTTCTTTTTATTAAACTAGCTAATAAATGGAACAAAATATCCTTTACCATGGAAGTGAAGAGCATATCAAAAATTATTATTTATGCACAATCCTTAATTCTAATTCCACCCAAAAATTTTCTTAAACAAATCAATGTGACTTTACTTAAATTTCTCTGGTATCCTCAAAAACCAAGGATAGCTTATAATTGGCATGTAAGTAGCTGGGATGACAATAAAATTGGTTTTCCTAATCTTGAATTATATGCAAAACCCATTGTTATTAATACAGTATGTCACTGGCTAAATACCTTCTATACTTCAGGATGGAAAACTATACATGAAGCTAATATCATTTCTAATAGTAGTTATGATATGCAAATATGCTCTTCTTTGGGCATCAGTAAAATATATTGGGTTTTACGAGATTTTTGTTTAAATAATAAGAAATTTAACATTTCACATATGGAATAAATCATATTTTTACTACCTTCAAAAATGTAATAGTAACTACTTGGTCAAGTATCTACAGTTCTTAATATTTCCCATTGCCTACACTCCAGATTGATTAGAATTTTTTTAACTTGAGTAAAATGCTAATTTTTAAAGAAAATAATCTAAAATTTTGGTACCAATTTTTAGATTCCAGTAAGATACAGCCAGTTAATATTCTTTTAGCCAGATACAATGTTAAACAAAATAATTGTCTATTCTTACAAGCTTTAAGACATTTAATTGATAACAAATTAAAATGTTATTTTAATATAGAAATAGATCATTTACCAAAGCTTGATACAATTTTTTCTGGGTATTAACTCAATGGAAACTAAAAGTAAATCATACATATCTCCTCTATATAGGATCTTAAGAGATTAATTTTTGTTATTTGATTTGGCCTTTTTGGATTACTCTACAAAAGTTAGTAAGGAATCCTTATCAGCAGATAATAAAAAGTGGCAATAAAATCTATTAATAATACCACATCTTCCCTTCATTGGAAACTGTTCACCTGGAAATTCTTACATAGAAGTTCTTTTACACCCCATAAAATTGATCTTGTTCATAAAATAAAGAAATAAAAAGTTGGAGATGTAGAAAAGTACTAGATGCTAATTGGATACACACATTTATAGAATGCAGATTTGTGTTGCAATTTTGGAATGAATTTAAAGATTTTGTTAAGGCTCTATGGATAGATAATTGTCATCGTATGGATTCCTTATTATTTAATGCTCCAATCCCAAATGTAATTCTGAAATTTCAAGTGCCTCTATTTGGTCAATTTTGGCCATTACAATAAACTGGAAAAATGAACATGATCTTCTCTTCAGTAATTTCTTAAGTCTACCAAAGTGTGAATGTAGCAAAGAAATACAAACTATACTTGCAAGAACATCTAATATGACTCATAAACAATTAGCCTGGCCAAAGGTACAAATTTTATTGGACAAATATTAATGGTTTTATATAATTCATAATGGATTTTATTATAGATGATTGTATATAGTTTATTGTATTTTATTGTTCATTTACTAGTTACTTGTATATAATTTATTGATTATAAAATCAAATAAAAAGTTGTTGGAAAAGGAACTAACACAACAAGCTGATAAACAACAGTTTAAAAAGAAACTAACAGAACATCTTACTAATGAATATAAATGTTTTTCTTTTGATGCTGGCTTACAAGGAAAATCACTGCAGCATATCATAGCCCCATCAATTAGACTATATTCATATATATTCAAAGACACATTGGTGAGATTACATTCATTTACAGTGTTTCATTGTTAAAACTATTATTGCATTTTCTTACCTTATGTAAATATGTTATAGCATAGATTAAAGTTCTCATATATTATGTATAGCCAAATTACATCTTTGACCAACCCCCCTATCTTGTTAAAAATATATACATACATACATAAATAGATTGCTCTATAAAACACTCCCAAGGGTTACGAAACATTCAATTTAGAAGCAATCTTGTATTTTGCTAGGCTTAATATCATACTACAGATCAGAGTTTGATTACATTCACTGGAACGGTACATTATAATCCCTAGAAATATCTTGTTAAGTAATTGCTACATCTCTTTTTTACTGCAAGTTATCCTTTTGCTTACTAAAAAAAATCCAGACTTCTTAAACAATTTAACAGTTTTTATCAGTAAAAATTCAAACACCACTAGATGCACAGTTCATCATAACATAGGGTTAATTATTACATCTCCTTTACATAGCTGTGAAACATAATGTAGCAGGTAAGATTTGACCACTGAATGAGCAAGATGCTTCACTCATTTCTTCTGTGATAAACTGCAATTTTTAGTGCAGAAAAAATATTTAGTTCCATAGCATACATTTTGAAATTTTTAAGCCTTTTGTTTTCCTCCTATAAGCCATTTGTAAGGAAACATAACACGCTACGACTTATCTTGGGTTATATTGGGACCATACCTCTCAACTGCTGAGATTTTCATTGAATGTCTAGATTTTTGTCAAATATTTTGGTCTATGCCTCATAAAATTTGGGATTTTCTAGAAAATCACTGAAAACTGAAGTCACTAAACAATGATATAGACATCTGAGTTTCAGACTTTGTATCTTTCAGAAAAATATGCTAACACAAAACATTTTATCAACTTTCTAAGTTTATAAGAGCAATATTTAAGATATGTTAGTATTTTTGGGCCTTTGTCCCGCATTATTTTAGGCTTTGTCCACATTTTTTATGTTATGAGGTTGAGAGGTATGGCTGAGACTTTATCACACCTAGTATGGTCTGGTCATGAGCATGCAGCCCAAGTAACCAACTTCAAAGGCAGGCCAGAGTAAATCTGGTATAACTCACACCCAGTCATGTTATACTGCTATAGTACTATGGGTCATGATTATTTTATAAGTGCTATATATATACTGTGCATTTAAATATTTTGTTCTTTCTTTTTTTTTTTTTTTTTTTGGTTATTGTTTTATTATCTTCTAGTGTTTTGCAACAGAAACCTAGTCCATCTCCATACTGCATGTTTACTACAGCTACCTCAAATGTATATTTAAGACATAACCCATTACCAGCGAGTGACAGACCTCTATGTATTTAACAGAGTCAGTTGTTGCCATTTCATAGCAATAGTATCATCTCAGCAATTAGAAAGCTCATCAGTTTAATAGTGGCACCAGACCAAAAGGCATAAGGTATAAAATGTTGTACAAATAATTTAAGGTCATTAGCTAAACAGTCGCCCCTTTTGTGCAATAAGATGAACTCACTTGATGTCATTTGGTTTAAGCATGCTTAGAACTATGCTTATGTGTAACACAGGGAAATTCCATTTTCTCAAAAAACAATGTCTGCTGATAGAAACATGCATGCAGTGGACATCTCATAGTCATGGCTTAAGTGTAAATAATATTTTATGAACAAGAAAATGGATGTTAGAGATGTAAATTGTTGACATTGTAATGAAAATAATTTTCATGTGATATTATCCTGATTTACTCTGGTATCAAATCATTTTCAGTGCTGCATCGTCTAGCAGTAACCGATGCAAGGTGCAAGAGGTGAAGCATTTCTAGGTTAGATTGATGTATTATACTCAGTCTGAGGGTATATAAACTGACTCAAAACAAATGGATTTGCTGCTTATATGTCTTAAGGTTGCCACCTTTGAAAAAAGCAATAAATGAAAAAAGTGTCACATCTACTCCTGCACATTTCCCTGAATTTCCCTATTCCTTGGCTACCTGCTGCACTGCTCTCCATGCACATTTTATGTTACAGAGGGCATGTCACTTTGCTAGAGTAGGAGCCAATGTGTCTTATATATATATATATATATATATATATATATATATATATATATATATATATATACACACACACACATATATATATATATATATATATATATATAGGTTCATAGGTAAGTACTAGGCTATCTACCCAAGGGCATTTATAAGCCTAGCCAGAATGTGTTGGCTTTCGCCACCCCCTTAGATTAGTTCCCTGTGCCTCTGTCCAACAGAGCCATTAGTTCCCTGTGCCACTGTCCAGCAGAGCCACTGCAGTGATCCCCGGGGAAAATTTTCTGTTTCCCATCCACCCGTCAAGGTTTCTCTTGAAGAGTGTTAGTGAGGGGCTCTGCCTGATGTATATTGGAATCCTGTTCCAAAGCATGGGGAGTCTCTGGGACAGGAATCTATCCCTCCAGCATGTCCTATTTATCATTGTGGTGGAGTTTATATCTCTAGAGCGTGTGGCTCTCAGGGATTTGTTTTTTTTTTTAGGTGGAGCATGTCCATCAATTCTGGGTTGGACATGTCCTTGTATGTCAGGCAGAGATCACCTCTGAGTAAGCAGTATGCAACCGAGTACAGATGGAGTTTCTTGAGTCGAGCTGCATAGGGCATCTTTTTGAAGCCAGTAATCCTTTTGGTGAGGTACTTTTGTGGTCTTTCCAGCTGTTGCACGTGTCTAGTAAGGTACATCCCAAATGGTGCGTTGTATTCTATGATGGGTCTAATGAGTGATGAGTAGAGAGGCACAATAACCTCTTTTGTTCTAGATGCGAACCCTTTTGTGATTAGGTGGGCTACATAGAAGGATTTTCTAACCACCTTGGCAATATGATTATCAAAGGAGAGATTACTATCTACTTGGGTCCCCAGATCCCTTATTACATTTTCTGTATTTAGGGGACTACCACCTATGTGGTAGTTCACAGGTATTTTATTTTTTCCAAAGGGGATGACTATGCACGTTTTGGCATTTAGCTTGAGGCCATGATTTTGACACCAGGTATCTGTCTCAGTGAGACCCTTCTGGAGGGTGTCTGTATCAGCCGGGGAATCAATTATGGCCCCTAATTTGCAGTCGTCTGCGAACTTGGTCAGCCATAGTCCTCCTATGCTTGCCTGTACCTCTGAGAAGTATATACCGAACAGGAGGGGTCCTAGGACTGAGCCCTGGGGGAACGCCACTTGTAACCGGTTTAGAGTCGGATGTAGAGCCTGAAACTCTCACCATGTGGGTTCTATCCATGAGCCAGTTGGCAACCCATCTCGTGACGTAGGGGTTTATGTTCAAGCTGGTGAGCTTGTCTATAATACTAGAATGGGGAATGGTGTCAAAAGCCTTTGCAAGGTCTAGGTAGGCTGTGTGGACCTCCTTTCCCTCGTCTAATGCCTTGGTAACTTTCTCAAAGATGTCCACCAGGTTTAGGAGGCATGATCTGCCCTTAACAAAGCCAAACTGGGTAGGCTGCAAGGTTTGGAGGTTCCCAGTGTCTCTGTTAATGAGTTCCATGATGATGCACTCCATAGCCTTGCAGACCAGACTAGTCAGGCTTATAGAGCGATAGTTCCCGGGGTCCGTTGTGGCTCCACCTTTGTGGAGTGGGATAACTGTTGCTGTGCGCCACTCTGTGGGTATGTAGCCTGTAGAGAGGCTGAGTTTGAACAGTGTGTTTAGGTGAAGGGTTAGTTAATTTTGGAGCTCTTGTAAGACACAGCCTGGGACACTGTCTGGTCCCATTGAAGCTGTGTTTTTGGCTTTTTTAACCTGTGTGTTGGTGATTGACGGGGCCCTACATTCTTCTGGTATGGTTATGGGCCCTTTAGGGGGTGAGAGGGGGGTGAAGTTTGCACTAAACCTGTCTGCCAGAATGTTGGCAATATCAGTCGGTTCAGTGTATTTTGTGCCATTCTGCACTAACTCAGAGCAGATGTGAGAGTTTCCACTTAGGTTCTTAACATAGCTAAAGAATGCTTTGTGGTTATCTTTGGAGTCATTGGCAATTTTTCTTTCGAAACTAGCATTAGATGATTTAATGAGAGATCGTAGTTTCTTGCTGATACTGATCAGGGATGTCTTTCCTTCTTGGGATTTTACTCTTTTCTGTACTAGTTTCCTCCTTCTGTTGTATAGTTTGTTTATGGCAGGGGTCCACCAGACTGGTTACCTTTTCTTGGAGGAGTGAGTTTTGGTTTTACTTGGGATAGCATGATCCATGCATTCCTGCAAATGCTCATAGAGTGCCTTTGTAAAGGTTTCAGCAGCATGGACAGCATTGTCCTTTAGCATGGGGGCTGTGAACCTTTCCACCTCGGTCTTAAGTAATGTGAAGTTTGCTTTTGAAAAGTTTTTCATGGTGGTTTACTTGATTGGGGGTGGGGAAAGAATGTGGATATCCAGAGTGATTAGTCTATGGTCTGATCTAACCAGCGAGGGGTTGAAATCCAGTGTGGAACACCGGTCGCCCATGTTTGTGATGACCAGGTCCAATATGTTGTTCCCTCTGGTAGGGGTGTTGACCAGTTGATCCGGGGCATTCAAGTTTATAAATTCTAGGAAGCGTTGAGCAAGGGAGTTAGTACTTGAGTAGCTCTCCCAGTTTATGTTTGGGTAATTGAAATCAGCCAGTATTAGGGTGTTTCGTAGGACCTTCATAATTCCCATGTCTTCAGAAATGCGGAATGGGGGTCCTGGGTCATGGTGGGTGAACTGTAGCAAGCTACAATTTGGATTGCAGTTTTGCCCGTTGTTAGTTGCACATGGATGATCTCTGATGCATTGTGCTGCATCACTAACCTGGAGGTGTGGGTATCCTTGATGAATATGGATACACCCCCGCCTTTTGTGTATTGGTCCTGGTTCTGTGACCAAAATGCATGGTATGAGTTATAGCCTAGTAGTGCTGGGGTGCTCTCAGGAGCCTTAAACCAGGTTTCTGTTACTGCACAGATGTCGATCTTCTCCATACTGAGGAGTGCCTCGAGTGTGTGCATTTTGAGGTTTAGACTTCTGGCATTGAGTAGCATTACCCTCAGTTTTTGATTACTTGTGCTATTTATGGTGGTGGGTTTGTCTTTTGAGCCTTGCCTAAAAAGGCACTATGGGGGTGGCAAGAGCCTTGGCCAGTATTCGAAAGCCTAAGGGTGACAGGTGCAAGCCATCTCTTGCTAAGCAATGTGGCTTGTCGAGCATGTCATCCCAGGTGGACAGAAACTGGATCCCCTTTGAATGACACCAGAAACTTAGCCAATTGTTGAAATTGATCATTTTTTCGTTATACTGTGGCATCATTCTAGGTGAGGGCAGGATGCTACTCAGGGTCAGGGTCATACCAGCCTGGGCTACATGATCACATAGCTCTTCCATGTCTCTTTTCATGTAGTCTAGGGAGGTATGTCTGAGGTCATTCACACCAACATGGACAATGACAGAGTCATATTTGTACTTGTTCTGGAGTGACCTGAGTGCTTGTGTTATGTGGCAGATCCTGGTGTCCGACAGGCAGCTAACTGTAAGCTTCTCCTTGTCCAGCCTAGTTAATGGGACATCAGTGTGCCTGACTATAGAGTCGCCTATTACTAGTGTGTTAGGTATGTTATTTTGCCTTCAGGGCTGTGATTGCATGGCACACTGATTATGTGAAGTATGTGTTTCATGGATGGTGATGGGGTGTGGAGGTTGCTTGGATGTCTGCTTTGGAGGTCTCTGTTGCTTTTGCAGATTTTTATTTAGAGCCTCTGAGTATGTTTTCATGTATTCATGTGTGTTATTTTTTGGTGTTGGTTTATTAGGTCTATGTGAGACTGGTGGTGTGTTGCAAGTATTACCCTTCTCCTCTTGACTGTCAGTTCCAGTCTTCATAGTTTCATAGTTTCATAGTATAGTACTAGGCTATCTGCCCTGGGGCATTTGTAAGCCTAGCCATAGTGATGTGGCTTTTGCCACCCCATGAAATGGTACAAAAAATGTACAGAATAAATTTAGAATACTATGCCTCTGTCTAGTAGTGACACAATAAAGGTCCCCTCATATAATATAATTAGTTTACTGTGCCCCTGTCTAGCAGTGACACAGATGTGACCCCTGGGGTAAACTTACGATCTCCCATCCACTCATCAAGATTTCTCTTGAAGAGAGTCAGTGAGGGGCTCTGCCTAATATGAACTGGGATCTTGTTCCAAAGCATGGGAAGCCTCTGGGTTATGAATCTATCCCTCCAGCATGTCCTAGTCATACTTGTGCCGAGGTTTAAGTCTTTAGCTCTCGTGGTCCTGATGGACTTGGATTTTTTGAGGTGGAGCATGTCCATCAGAGCCTGATTGGACATGGCCTTGTACGTCAGGCAGAGATCACCTCTGAGCAGGCGGTATGCTACTGAACAGAGCTGAAGTTTCTTTAGTCTGACAGAATAAGACATATGTTGGAGACCCTTGATCCTCTTGGTGAGGTACTTTTGTGGTCTCTCCAGCTGTTGCAAATGCCGGGTGAGGTACATACCAAATGGGGCATTGTACTCAATCATGGGTCTGATGAGGGAGGAATATAGGGGTACAATGACATCCTTGGATCTGGATGTGAATCCCTTCATGATGAGGTGTGCAAGGTAGAATGTTTTTCTAACCACTTTGGCAACGTGGGTATCAAATGAGAGGTCACTGTCGACTTGGGTCCCTAGGTCTCTGATTACTTTTTCCGTACTCAGTGGGTTGCTGTCTATGTGATAATTTGTGGGTACTTTGTTTTTCCCAAAGGGGATTACTATACATTTTTTGGCATTTAGTTTAAGGCCGTTTGGATTGAGAGAGCTTTGCCTCCAGTTTGGCTGTATAATTGCATCTCTGGCATATATTAGTGTTTGGTTGTAGGAGGTGAGGGTTGTCTGTGAACATGAGGCAGTTGTAACATTGCCTCAAAATGCCCAGATTCACCAGTTGGACTGGAGAGTACACCGGAAACTGCCCTTTGGACATGCTTGAATAGGTAGAGTAAGCTGTTTTTCTGATTGGCTGGTGGGGATGAATAGATTGTCTTGTATATGATCAAAGGAGCTGGATTTTTTTAAAGGCTATGGACACAATCGTATCACACTAAAGTGAAGTTTGTACAAAAACTGTTATCTTGATGAAGCTTCTTTTCAAACACTGATACACTGTTTACTGTTGCAAACAAAACCAAGAGTTTTCAGTTTCATTTCTCAATGCTGTATTAGCATTCGCATTCCTAGAAAGTCCAGAAAAAAGGAGGTAACAACCTTAATATACTTTCCTTAGGCATTCAGTTGTAAATAACAGTTGAGGTCAAGGAAAAGCACAGCATCAGGTGAATAAATTATGTTGTGTCTGGTACGAAATGTGAACGGCAGGACTCCTTCTACTTTTTGCCTTTCAAAGATGTTCCATAATATAGAATAGTGACCAGACACACTTAGGGGTATTTATTATAATATGCATATATATATATATATATATATATATATATATATATATATATATATATATATACACACACACTCATCAGTTGGATTTTGCTTTTTATGCCTGCATGTTTTTTTCTGTATGAATTCATCCACTTTGTAAAAAAAGCAAATGGCTGCCATTTATTTTAATCTGTAACTAAGCAGCACTTTAAATGTAGCTGTTCCTTTTGTTACTCATGAGCAGTTAAGGCACTCACATAGTCAGAAAACAATTTCAGATACTCAGATGGGTAGTGTAATTCAAGCCATCATGCATACATTTGCTCATTGTTTTTATGATTGCGTTGTCATTTTCTATTTAAAAAGATCTGAGTAGACTACCAGGCCTTTGTTAAAACTATAGTACAGTCTTTCTCTTTCCAGGAAAAAAAAAATCACTACTAACACAGTCCTTTGGGTGAGTGGCTATAGACATCTTGTACAACTAGAACATCTGACTATGGTGGCAAAAGGCAAATCTGAAAGCTCTGAAGAAAGTCTTTTGTCACAAGGTACACACGAAATGGCTCTTCATGGTTATCGATTACAGCAGGTGCAGGTATGGGTTTCTCTAACACAAATTCTAGTAAGATGTCTGGCAGCAATAATATGGGAATGTTGTCTCTGCTTAGCAAAACCTTTTTCTGTTTTCCAGGTTGAGATACTGTTTCCTTTTCTGTGAATATTATATTCTTTTAATTGACATGCCTCTTCACAATGCATAAAAGGAAAACAACAGTCTTCTGCAGAAATTAATACTTTATTAATAAAACGGAATGTTAAATTTTCATACTCCCAGGTTATTTTGTTAGAACAAAAAAAAAGAAGATCAGTAAAACTAAACATTTTATTTAGACCACACTTTAAGTGGTTTCTGTTTAGATTAATTTATGAATTTTACTGAGAATATGTTCTTTTAGCTAGCAAAAGCACTTGTCTTGCAAATTCCCAGCCTTTGTGTTTTTGGGTCCCTCACAACTGACCATCAGTTACTCCCCATATCTCTCCTCTGTTGCCAGGTCTAGCAAACTTTCCCACCACCCCTGGACTTGCTTCAACAACATTTTTGCTAGTGAGGACATGGAGACAACCGGAGGCATCATTCTGCTGCTAAGGAGTGTCTGTCGAATAACACCTTGAGGGTAACTTGTGCAGTGGGTACCAGTGCTGTACTACCCCTCACTTCAGCAAGGGGTTCATGTCAAAAGAACACCCCAATCTATACTCAGGCAGCACTGCACAGTTGTTTACCTAATTTTCAACATAGAAATCAAACTGCGTGAGTTTGCTGCAAGCATGTGTACCTCCTTCTTCCCTCCCTCCAAGGTGATCGCACCAATTCTCCCTGCCTTTGCTGTCAGGTGCCTTTACTGCTTTATGTCACCAGTGCATACATTCCATTGGTTTTTGTTACTATTTGTGGAGATGTTTTTTCTTGTTACTATTTGTAGAGCCACATTTTTTTTGTTCCCCATGTTGACAAGATGACCACTAAGCATAATATGAAACACCTGAACATCTCTTAGTTCTGCGTGAGATTCCTTTAGGACTATAAATGTAGCTCCTCACACAAACTTCATCTCCAGGTGTAAAACTTCTCAGATTTATATGTTTATTGAATGTCTGTTTTTTTGAGTCTGCTGTTTTATAGAGTTTTGCTTTTACTTCTTGCAGAAACAAGTAGTTGCCATAAATATTTTTTTCTGGGAGACAAATGCAACCTCATCACATGAGTAACCAGAATTGTGACAATCTTGTTTTTACAGTCTCCCATTTTCTGTTGTTCTTCCATTTCTTTAAAATCGGTATACCTCTCTACCAAACCACTAGATGAAGCACTGTATGGTGAAATAGTGATAGGAAAAATTCTATTTCTTTTTATAATGTTTGCAAATGTTACACTAATGAACAAAGATCAGTTATTAAATGCTAACAATTCTGGAATATCATGCACACCAAAACTGTTTCAGTTTTTCATTGACTGCAAACAAAGTATTAAGAGTTCACATCATGCACACTCATCTGATTTGAATGAGCATTTATAGGTGTAAATATAGTTACTAAGCATGCAGTAGAGGGGACCACTGAGGAGCCTAGCCCAAAACTCCCAGTTACTCCACCAAACATTGTTTAAGATAAGCAAATAAGGGCTGAGGGTATCAAAAGGGAGGAATGAGGTTTAAAAGAAGGCAGGACGTAAAAGAGCTATGTAATGTTTGGGTAGATTATGATTGATGTATAATGTTTGTAACTGGGAGTATGTCAGTATGGTTTGTGATGTAAAATGCTTGCAACTAGGATTGTGTCAGTGTGGTTTGTTTTCATTTATATAGATGTATGATTGCATATGACATAAGTGATGGTTTAATAAACATGCTTTTTGTTTAAAAAAAGGGCTGGAATTGAATAATATATGTAATATTGCTTAGGTTATATGATATATAGCAATATATGTGAAGCATAATGTTTGTTAATTTTAACGTTTGATTATTTTATATAAATGTAAATGTACCTATGTCACAAGTGATAATTCAATAAAGGTGTTTAAAAAAATCTTGCACTACAGGAACTACTGACAGCCTTAACCTCTGTGCAAATTGGCAGACTAACAAAAAATATTTTTTTAGAGGGAATGGGATGGCATAGTCCACATGAAGACTACACTGTGTCTTTTCAGAACATTCACAGGATAGTACTGATACATTGTTTGCTTGACATTTATCAAATTTCTTGACATCTCCTGCATCTTAATCCATATTAGATGGCATATCTATAATCTGGCTAAACTATTCAGTCTAGACATTCCAGGATAAACTTAATATAACACTGCAGTACTAATTTTCATTTTAACTTTAAACCTAAATAGATTAAATTATGAAATGGATTTAAACCAATGTTTTTATAATGTCTCTATGATTATAAAAGTAAAAAATATATAACTGAACTAAGAGGGAGTTTGAGTACCACATTAATAGACAGAAGGGGAAAATCCTGTCTTAAAAGGTTAGGAAACTAAATGAAACATTTATTTAATTGGTGGAGAATTTAGAAGGTTTAGTATGTACATTTTGTAAAGTGGATTTTTTTTGGATTTACAAAGGCCTGAAAGTAGGATACAAAGTGCAATAAAGAAATAAATTTGTTCATGGTAGAAAAGTTTATTATTTAAGCATTATAGAATGACTTCACCTACATCATGACAATATGAACATATCTCTGACACAAAAAGCATTATCTCAAATAATATAGCAGACCTTTTCCTAAGCTATTTTGGAAAACCCTTGCAAGGTAAGGCACATTCATATACTCAGAACAAAGATATACATTTTGCAACGTGGTGTTTAATTGATGCCATATATATATATATATATATATATATATATATATATATATATATATATATATATATATATATATATACATTTTTCATAACATTTAATATCAATACTTGATTGGCTACATAGATTCATAGATTAGATAGATTAGTACTAAGCTAACTGCCCTTGCGAGCCATTTTAAGCTTAGCCAATTATCCCTTATGAGACTCAAACCCTGCACCTTGTGTTTGTAAGGCAAACACCTTAACCATTAGGCCACCCTCCCAACCCCCTAAGAATACTAGCATTTCTGGAACAGGTAACCTATTTATTGCATCAGTATTATTACAAAGAAATTATCTAGGTCTAAAATACCTAGTCATAACACCTGACAGAAAATGAAATACTAGCTGTTATTTCTTTCAGTAATTTCTTTCAGTATACCAATTTGAATGTTAAAGAATAAAACACCACAATATCTTGAAAACTTCAGAATGTTTCACAATCCTAATAAAAAAGCAAATAAATGAAGATAAAAGACTATACCATAATAACTTTCAGAATAACAGCAAACACAACTCTAACAAACATTCTGGACATCCATTAAAGAAATCTTGCATCTCAGGCAAAAATTCAACCCTAACCCCCTTCCCAATAACTCAACACTTGAAATCACAATACAGTTCAACTCTTTTTTTCTTAGACAGTAAAGCACCTGTAACCAAGGATTCCCCAACATCTAATCCCAACCCTGGCCAGCAGTTACGTTTCACCACATCCACTTTCACCTTCAAACCTGTGCCCACATCCTATATAAAACTTCTCTTAAACAAACTTAAACTGTGATCTACTTCAGCTAATGACCTTCCAATCAAGTACCTTAAAACAGCAGCCAAAAACATTGCGTATCCTGTCTCAATCCTTATAAATATGTCAGTCCAGGAATCCCACATTCCCTCTCTCTGGAAAATGTCACACATTATCCCGCTGGACAAAGGAGGAAATTCAACAGACATTACTAATTTTAGACCTATGGCAATCTTATACCCCCTCTTCAAAATACTTGAAAAACATACTCAAAAACAATTGCTAAATGATCTCCTTCAGGAAGAACTCCAATCCCCCACACAATGTGGCTTCTGTCCTTCCCACAGTACTACCACTGCACTTCTAACCTATATAGATACTGTCAGTAAAGCTAGAAAAACAGCAAACTAGTTTCTTCCTTATTGCTGAATGTGTATAAAGTCTTTGACACAGTTTGTCATAGCAAACATCTACTTCAAATGTCCTCACTGTGCCTTTCTCAACCCATCCTTCTATGGTTCAAAAGCTATCTGTCCAATACACATTAGTCAGTAAAATGGCACTTCACCCTCTCTCCATATCTCCCAGTAACCACCAGTGTACCACAAGACTCTATCCTTTGTCTCCTCTTTTCAACATTCTCACCGACACCCTCCACACATACACACAATAGACCTCCTAATACAGTACACATATGGCTCTCCACTCATTTACATATCTGACAACAACTCACCTCCAAAAAATTACTCGAGAAATTTTAGCAGCCACTGAAATATGGCTTTGTAACTCACAACTCATACTCACCCCCCCCCAAAAAAATACTTTTTTCCCTGATTCCTTCTCTCATGAAAAAAGAAAATTAAAGGGGCAGAGCCCGAATGGCTAACTGAAAAGCAGCATTTTTTGGAGCTCCATAGATTAGTACTAAATTCAGGAAATTAAATTATCTATTACTAACAAAACCACTAGAAATATTTAGTTAATAGTCTAAAGCAACTAAATACAAATTTTGGTGGATTTCTAAAAGAAATTTCCTGTCAAATTATTTAGAAGTCTATGCACAGCATCTGAAGAGATGAGCAACCTAAAGAATTCTCATGCTGACTTGACACTAAAAAAGGAACTACAATTGGCGACTACCACATTACAAGAATTATCAACAAAAATGGACGATTTTAAGATTAATCTACAGAACCTAGAAGATAACTCACAGAAGCAAACAGAAGTCTTCAAAGAAATACTTCAGCAACACCAGCCAAAGTTAACAAACATTGAAACTTCTTTGACTGACATTGATCAAAGGCTCAAAGAGGAGGAAACACAGAGTTTCTCCTGAAGCAAAATACTTGGTTATCTAACAAACTAGATGATCTTGAAAATATAGAGAGAAGGTCAAACATCAGGATTTTTGGTTTACCTGAGAAAACAGAAGGAGGGGACACTACATCCTTCCTAAACTCTTGGATACCAGAGGTTCTAAATCTTAAAGAAGGTTTTTCCTTTGGAATAGAAAGGGCCCATCATGCTCTGGGGAATAGAACTTCAGCAACAACTTCATCAACATCCATTATACCACCAAGATCAATTATAGTAAAATTCTTATCTTTTATGGACAAAGAACTGGTGTCAAAAACAGCTTCGATGAAAAGTCCTATAAAATATAACCAGAATACAATAAGATTTGACAATGACTACTCCACTAAAGTGCTGGAACAGAGAAAAAAGGTATGGCCTCTAATAAAAACTCTAAAACAGAATAATATTAAAGCTCAAACAGCCTTTCCTGCAAAAATTAAAATATTGCACCCAAGTGAGATGAGAACCTTCAACACTCTGGAAGAAGCCTTGCATTTCATTCAAAACAATAACATTATAACAGTTTCTGAAGACATGGAATGGGCATCCCCTTCCCTGAAGAGAACCACTGACAAAAATGGCTGGACTGATGTAAAAAAAAAAAAAGAAACAGAAAACTGAATCCAAAGTACCAACTTCTATGAAATCTCTCAAAGTGTCAACTGCAACCTAACTATTAAAAGCATCTAAATGGTCTCACTATATATTAATACCTTTAACCTCATGCATTTATTCACAACATATATATATATATATATATATATATATATATATATATATATATATATATATATATATATATACACACAAGAAAAGGTATGTTTCCTATAACTATTTATACGTCTTATTATCCTGTTAAGTTTCTCTTCTTCTCTTTGTTTAAATAAATGTTAAAATTTTCTACTACTTAATATAGCTATTTATTTAATCTAGTAATATCAAAGTTAAAATATTATGTTTTATAACTATGTTTTTTTAGCCTACTAGTGTCATGTCTATTATTTAATTAATTTTCCTTTTATTAAAATGCTTATTGTTATTTTCAGCTTGAGACTCACACAGTAGTACTTATAGACTTTTCAGACTATAATAATGAAATGTTCCTTGTAGCTACGAAATGTTCCCATTTTTAAATGGAGAAACGCTATTGAGATCTGTCAGTTAAAATTAAAGTAACAAGAAGGTATTTGCTCATTGTTGACGTGAATGAGGATGTTAGGAAAGCGACTCGTTTCGAGTTGCAGTTATTACATGTCGAAAATTGTCTATAATATAAATCTGGAGTTTACCTTGTTTATCCTTTAGTAATGGTAAATATATATATGCTTTATTTGATTGTTCCAAACTGGTGTTTGGTTGTCAGTCTAGCTGAGTATAAAACAGCTATTTTTTTTTTTTTTTTTTTTTTTTACATTTTAAATATGCTACATACGTCTGCAGTGGTGCAGCGGTAACATTGTTGCCTCACAGCAAGAGGTTCTCCCATTCGATTCTCGGCTTGGGTTGGGAGTGCGTTCTGTGTAGAGTCTGCATGTCCTCCCCGCGGTCGAGTGGACGTTTGAAAAACATGCGTTGAATGGGCGTGCCTTCATTGAAGGTTGGGCGTCGGGCTGGCAACTTGACACCATAAAAAAAAAAAAACAACTGCCAATCATTAGCGGACCGGAGTTCCGCTGTGGCGACCCCTAACTGGGAAAAGTGAAAGACAGTCCACATTTTAAATATGCTACCTAAATATCATTCCATGTTAAAATGTTAGATCGATTAGTAACTAACATACTGTAATCAGGAACAGTATAGAATTATTTGAATTAAGCGAAAATTAATGTCCTGCATTTGGACGAGGCATTAGAGTAATGTATGGAAGAGGTGATCTAACGAACTGTAAATACACACAGACTACACATTAATTTATATTCATTACAGTATTAAAACATCAACTTCCTTCCCTGGCATAAATGACAATTATTGCTTACCTATCTATTTTGACCTTTGTTATACTGCCCACAGCCTATTGCATAATACATACATTTGCAGTCATTGATAATTAGTTGGGGTCTTTGCAATGGCCTTAAATAATGTATATGCTTCTAGAGAGTATTGCCGTAATCATCGCTGTTGGTATTATGGTGAAAAACATTTTTTTTTTGTTTTTTGCCTCAGGTGCACTGACGAAGGGGGGTTGTATACCAGGGTTATGCCCTATTTGAAATCTTGTCTGGTCTGTTATTGTGTGCTTTGCTGCAAGGACTGGGACTAATGTTGCAGCTAGAGGAAAAAAACTGTTACTGAAAGTGGGGTTTGGGTTTCTTAGATGGCTGCATTATTGAAATAGTTGTTACTTGGAATGGCTTGACGATTGTTTCACTTCTGGGAAGTTGGCTGACGGTGGTGTGATTTTCTGGGCAGGGTTTGTTGAAGTATCTGGCGATCTCTACTTGTCGGGGATAATTAGTGGGATTTCTCTGTGGAATAGAGGACGGGAACTGTTGTAGTTCTGGCGATGTACTGCCTCGCCTTCTGAATTGATAATGAATGGTGCGGTATTTGTTGGTTGTAGTTACAGCTTATGTGGAACTGTTGTACAGTTGTGTCGGGTAAGATTGGAGAAGCACTGTCGGTCGAGTGAATTGGTGTCGTATGAGGTCAGATAGTATGCAGATAGTGGGGTTAAAGGTGCAATGGACATGATGTGAGCTGACCCTGGTGTGTTTGGGTTAGGGGTGGTGTGCTCCTTGCGAGGGAGAGTATCAGTGTTTTGAGTAGTTTTTTTTTTTTTTTTTTTTTTTTTTCTCTCTTCCATTTTCACGGCAGTTGTTTGAGCGGGGAAATAAGTGGTCATGAAGTTTTATAAAAGTCTATTTAGACTGCAGTACGCATGAGCTAGGGAAACAGTTTTCACCTATCTTTACAATTGCAAAGTAGTTTAATGTTGTCATAACAATGAGTAGATAAGGTTTCGATTGGCTGTTGGTATACTTGTACCCTACAGAAGCATGTTCACAACACACTTTAGGAAACAAGCTAGATATTCCTTATCTAGTTATACCCCGTACAAGAGAATATAAAATTAAATCTGATTGTTGTTTGAACCATATTTTAACTAAAATCATTATTAAAGTAAACCAAGCAACTAAAATGATATAAGTACCTGATCAACATATCCATAGAAACTACTATGCTTTACACCACTTAGATCATTTAAATCTATCTTTTTTTTTGACTGCCTTTCTAAAACATTACTATAACTATTAGCTAAAGTATAATAAGATTAAGCCTATATTTAGATTATAAGGTAATTATACGGTCTCTTTTAAATCTGATGAACAGTTCTTGAAAGCATATGTTTATATATTATAAGATGTGATATTTTTTTTTTTTAATTTATGTTATTGCTTGCAAGCCTTGTGATTAAGGATTAAAGTGTCTGTGTGTTTAAACAAGTGAATTCATATCCAATATGGAAAGTTAGGTTGATACAATGAGCTGAATAAGTTAATAATTAGTATAATTCAACTGCATTTGTTTTCTATGTTTAGATGGTAATGATATAGTAGTTAATTCATATTAAACAATGCCTTCTACAACCAAATGTTTTTAAATCAAAATAATAGCTGTTTATTAGACTTCTTGACTATTTACAGTATATATGGAGCTCAAATGAATGGGAAAAGTAAGTTAGAGTGATAGTTCACCAGATGTTTGAATCTGTTGGACTAGGAATGTATTTCATTCCATGATGGGTAGGCATTAATGAGCTAACTACTTTAACTTTAGTATGTATTAATTTTTTAAGTTGTTCATTACTTTTATCGAGCCTGACGTATACTTATTGAGTACTTTAGTGATAACATGCTTCACTGAGATAATTGATTATGTTTGTTTGTGTCTTTCGGCTTTTCCCGGTTAGGGGTCACCACAGCGGAACTCCGGTCTGCTAATGATTGGCAGTAGAGTTTTACGTGCTGGCTTGCCGGGCCTAACGCACAACCTTCAATGAAGGAATGCCCATTCACGCATGTCGACACACAGAAGACGCTAAGCAATAATACTTTATATTTTAAGGAGGGGATGATTTCAGGTAAAGTCAATGACACCTTTAAATATTTCCTCAAAATAATTTGATATGTACCTTTCTATATTATTGTTAAACATTAATGGTCTAAATAGTCCAAATAAAAGATCTAACTTACTTAGATATCTAAATTTAAATAGATCACAAATAATTTTTTTTACAGGAAACACATTTCAAGAGCAATGATAATTTCACATGGAACCCAAGTGATTTTAAGACCTTAGCATGTTCCAATTTTAAAACAAAGAAGAGGGGGGGGCAATAATTCTATGGAGAAAGGATGTATTAAATCCTGAAATAATACATATATATATATATATATATATATATATATATATATATATATATATATATATATATATAGACAATGAGGGCCTTATAGCTATAGTCATTCTGAAGTTTAGCAACAGGTTGTGGACACTAGTAAACCTATATTGATTTCCGAGTATTGGGATGGGGACAGTCAAAAACATTTAGATCAAATTACAAGCATATTTAAAGGTAATTTAATAATAGGGGAGACTTTAATTGTATTACAGATGCATCTGAAACTATTAATAAAAAATCTCCATGTTTAACAGCTACTGCAAAATTGCTAAAAAAATGGACCGAATCCTTAAAATTAAAAGATACCTTTAATGTTATAGATAGTAATTCCTTGGTATTTTCCCCATCAAGATTATAGATATGGTACACAAACCAGAATTGATAAGATATACATTTCCCAGGATCTTCAAACAAAAATTTCTTCTTTTACAATAATTCCTTGCCCCCTCTCAGATTATAATTCTCTAGTTCTAAAAGTGCAAACAAATTTTAAACCACTTGCTTTTCTTACTAGAATTCCTTCATACATTACAAAAATTAAAGAATTTAAGCAATGGTTAGTGAATGAACTTAATTTCTTTGTAGATGTAAACTACAACTCAGAAGCGAATATAGTAATGGTATGGGATTCATTAAAAGCTTATATCTTTGGAAAAATGATTGCTTGGTATAAAAATAAAATCAAGGAATGGGAATCAGAACTTCAAGAACTACAAAGGAATCTCACATTATTTAAATCTAAAAAATCTCCTAAATTATTAGAGAATAAGAAGACAATAGAAGACTTAAAAGATACATTGAAATCTTAAATCACAAAACTAAATTAGCCATAGAGAGGTTAAAAATAAATTCTTATGCCACCTCTCCAAAACACTTACATAACTTATCTGTCAAAGTTAAAATGCAATCTAAAGCTAATACTATTGTTAATATACACTACATGAAGAAAAAAGTAAGAAAGTTTCGGAAATAGGAGATATACTAGATGCTTTCAAGTGTCATTTTAAAAATCATTTTAAAAATAACAATAATTTGCCAGAATATCCCCTTTTAGAAAATGTGATTTCAAATATTAAACCAATCCCTGAAAGTTTACAAAATTAATTACAAAAATCCATTACACACAAAGAAGTCATAGATACAATCAAAGAAAGAAAAACTAGTAAATCTCCTGGAATGGATGGTTTAATCACAGAAATTTATAAATTATTCCCCAGAAATATAACTTCATTACTACATAAAACATTTATTGAAATTCAAACTCATGCATTAATTCCTCCTTCATGGAGATATTCCTTAATCATACCCATTTAAAAGAAAACAAGGATAATAGTCAATGCAGCTCATATAGGCCAATTTCATTATTAAATAATGATTATAAAATATTTATGTCTATATTGGTTAAAAAAAAAAAAATCATATGAATGAAATTATCAACTATGACCAAACTGGATTTATTCAAAATAGACATCCACATGATAAAATTAAAATAATATTGGCATTAATTGATTATTTAAACAAAGAAAATATAAAAACCTTAATAATTGGACTAGATATTGAGAAAGCTTTTGATTCCTTGAACTGGGATTATTTAATTAAAATCTTAGAAGCTTATAAATTTCCCATCTCCTTCACTATATTTATTAAAAAGGTTTATGAAAACAATTTAACTTATGTTAAATTAGGACCCTTTACCTCAGAAGCTATACAAGTTACGAGAGGTACTAAACAAGGATGCCCTATGTCACCCATTTCATTTGCATTAGCTATAGAACTATTGGCAATATTAATATGAAACAATCCAAAGATAAAAGGAATAAATATATTTGGTCAATATAACTCCCAAGATCATGTTCTTTGCTGACAACATACTTCTTACACTATTGAATTCAAAAGAAACATTAGTTGAATTAGACAATCTGATAAATAAATTTCATAAGATCTCAGGACTCCGATTTAATAAACAAAAGTCTAAATACTTATTATTAAATAAAAAAGGGATTTTCAAATAGATAAGAATCATATCATAGGCGAACATGTCTCAACAATAAAATACTTGGGGATAGACTTGTGTGAAAATATTCAAGATATATTGAATATTAATTATAGAAGGATCATAGCTACAATAGACTCTCTAGTGGGTAAATATAATAAGTTATTCATAGTTTTTGAAGATAGATTACAGTTAATTAAAATGATTCTTCTCCCTAAAATTTTGTATGTTGTACAAGCCACTTTGTTAATTCCTGAGAAAACTCACCTTAAGAAAATAACATCAATTTTGCTAAGATTTCTGTGGTTTCCAAAAAGAAACAAATTACATATACCCATCATATCAGACAATGGGACCAGGGAGGAATACATTTCCCAGATATTGAATCTTATATAAGAGCAACTTTACTTAAAACTGTGGTTGAATGGATCAATCTGAATTATATGTCTAATTGGAAATTGTTACATACAACTATAATAATAAATTAAAATAATTTACTTAAAAATTCTACTATTCTAGACAAGGACAATATATTATGGTACTCACTGGTCTTAAATTATCAATACAATATAACTAAACTAACTAGGACAAATTTAATAAATCATTTATTTTACTTTTTTAGGAAATTTATAAACATGAATATGGATTTAAAGCTTTGGTTTGCAACATCAATTCCCTTCAGCATTACTAAAAACTTTCCAGATAGAATTCATAGAAATATATTCTTCTCTTGGGAACAGAAAAATCTAATCTGTTGGTTACATTGTCTAAAAAATCAGCAAGTATTGTATTTACAATATATGATGTCAACTTACAAAGTGAATTATCATGATTGGTTAATGCTTCAGAATATATTGACATACTCCAAGGATCTATGTAGGATAATAAATAATTCTTCTTTTTTCCAAATACACCAACATTTATATCCAGACTGTTTGAAATTTTATGCAATAACAAGAAATTAGAAAAATGGTACTTCATATTTATATAATCTAATAAAAAACTACAAAACACAACTTAAACCAGCATATTGGCAATATATTACTAAAGGATATATGATTCAATTAACCTCAGAAAACAAATCTAATTTACTTCTCTCAGTAAAATTAACTTCTTGTTCTCATTATTGGAGAATATTTACCTAAGAATGATGGCACAATATGAAGACAAGATGATCAATTTTAACAATTGGCTTAAGTACTGGTGTCATTCAAAGGGGATCCAATGCCTGTCAGCTTGGGATGATATGCTCGACAAGCCACGATGCTTCGCTAGGACGGCTTGCACCTGTCACCCCTGGGCTTTCGGATATTGGCAAAGGCTCTTGCTACCCCCATAGTGCCTTTTTTAGGCAAGGCTCAAAAGACAAACCCACCTCCATAGGTATCACAAGGGATAAGAAACTAAGAGTAATGCTACTCAACGCCAGAAGTATAAACCTCAAGATGCATGCACTCGAAACTCTCCTTAGCATGGAGAACATCGATATCTGTGCAGTAACAGAAACCTGGTTCAGGGCTCCCGAGAGCACCCCAGCACTACCAGGTTATACCTCATACCATGCTTTTCGGCCCCAAAACTTGGACTGAACCACAAAAGGAGGGGAGTATCGATATTCATCAAAGATACCCACACCTCCAGGTTGGTGGCAAAGCACGAAGCATCAGAGACTATCCATGTGCAACTAACAGTGGGTAAAACTGCCTTCCAGTTTATAGCCTGCTACAGACCACCCTCCCAAACCCAGGAACCCCACTCGGCCTTTCTGAGAACACTGGAAAATATGAAGGTCTCTCCAAACACCATTATATTGGGCGACTTCAACTACCCAAACACAGACTGGGAGCATTACTCTAGCTCCAACACCCTAGCCCAAAGGTTCCTAGAATTTATAAACTCAAATGCTATGGAACAACTTGTTACCACTCCCACAAGAGAGGAAAACATACTGGACCTGATCATCACCAACATGGGGACTCTATGCTCCAGACCAGAAGTGTATCCCTCACTGGTAAGATCAGACCATAAACTAATCTCACTGGATATTCACATCCCGACCCCACCCCCTGCCCAGAAAACCACAGTGAAAAACTTCTCTAAAGCAAATTTCACACTCCTCAAAACCAAGGTGGAATCCTTCAAAGCCCCCAGGCCTGTGGGAAATACATCCCAGACCGCAGAATCCTTTATAAACCCATTCTATGAACACCTTCAGGAATGCATGGATCATGGGATCCCAAATAAAACCAAGACCCAATCCTCCAAAGGCAGACGTCCTGTCTGGTGGACCCCAGCCATAAACAAACTATACAATAGAAGGAGGAAGCTACTAAATGATAGAGCAAAATCCCAAAAAGGGAAGGCATCAGTGATCAGTATTAGCAAAAAACTATGGGCACTCATAAAATTGTCTAAGGCCAGCTTCGAGAGAAAAATTACACAGGACACTAAGGATAATCACAAGGCTTTCTTTAGTTATGTTAGGAACCTGGGTGGTAATTCCCAGATATGCTCAGAATTAGTCCAAAATGACAAAAAATACACTGAACCCAAAGACATTGCCAACGTCCTAGCTGACAGGTTCAGCGCAAACTTCTCCCCCCCCTCCCCACCAAAAGGGCAAATATCTATCACAGCAGAGAGCTGCCCCCTGACATCTCAGATGCTCAGGTAAGAGCCGCCCTCTCCAAAGCAAAAAACACAGCATCAATGGGACCAGACGGTGTCCCGGGCTGCATCCTACATGAACTCCAAGAAGAGCTAAACCCAAACATAAAACTACTGTTCAGTCTCAGCCTTACTACAGGATATGTGCCCAAAGAGTGGTGTACAGCAGCAGTGGTCCCTCTCCATAAAGGTGGTGCCTCAACGGATCCTGGAAACTATCGCCCCATAAGCCTGACTAGCTTGGTCTGAAAAGCTATGGAAAGGATCATCATGGACCTCATAAATGAAGATATTGGGGACCTACAGACACTGGATCCTACCCAGTTTGGCTTTGTTAAGGGCAGATCCTGCCTCTTAAACCTGGTTGATTTCTTTGAAACAGTCACCAAGGTCATTGACGAGGGGAAGGTGGTCCACACAGCCTACCGGGACCTCGCAAAAGCCTTCAATACAATACCCCACTCAGGCATTATAGATAAGCTCACCAGCTTAAATATAAACCCCTATGTCACTAGGTGGATTGCAAACTGGCTCAAGGACAGAACCCACATGGTTAGAATTGCTAGAGCGATGTCAGACTCCAAACCAGTTACAAGTGGTGTCCCACAAGGCTCAGTCCTGGGACTTCTCTTGTTCGGTATATATTTCTCGGAGGTACAGGCCAACATGGAAGGACTGTGGCTGACCAAGTTCACAGATGACTGCAAACTGGGCGCCATAATAGACTCTCCAGCCGACACAAGCATCCTCCAAAAGGGCCTCATAGAAACAGACAACTGGTGCCAGAGCCATGGCCTCAAGCTAAATGCCAAAAGTGTATAGTCATCCCTTTGGCAAAACAAAGTGCCCACAAATTACCACATAGGTGGTAATCCATTAAGTACAGAAGAAGTAATTAGGGACCTGGGGACCCAAGTTGATAGCAATCTCTCATTTGACAACCACGTGGCCAAAGTGGTTAGAAAAACATTTTATATAGCCCACCTAATCATGAAGGGATTCACATCTAGATCAGGGGAGGTCATCGTGCCTCTTTACTCATCCCTCATCAGGCCCATAATTGAGTACAATACCCCTTTTGGGATGTACCTTACCAGACACCTGCAGCAACTGGAAAGACCCCAAAAGTACCTCACCAAGAGGATCAAAGGGCTCAAACAGATGCCATATGCTGCTCGGTTAAAGAAACTCCAGCTCTACTCAGTGGCATACCGCCTGTTCAGAGGCGATCTGTGCCTGACGTATAAAGCCATGTCCAACCCGGAATTAATTGACATGCTGCACCTCAGAAAATCCAAATCCCATTGAGCTACGTGCTCGAGAGACTTGAACCTCAGCACTGAAATAAATAGGACATGATGGAGGGGCAGATTCATAACCCAGAGGCTCCCTTCACTCTGGAATAAAATCCCAGTCCAGGTTAGGCAGAGTCCCTCATTGACTCTCTTCAAGAGGAATCTTGATGAGTGGATGGGAGCTCGTAGGTTTACCCCGGGTATCACTTCTGTGTCACTGTTAGACAGAGGCACAGTATACTAACCTCGAAAAAGGGCATAGCAAAATAAATTTAAAATGGGTGGCGAAAGCCAAACACATTCTGGCTAGGCTTATAAATGCCCTAGGGCAGATAGCCTAGTATGAACCTATGAACCTACGAACCTATGGAAATTCCTTCATATATCCTTTTTAATCCCTGATAAAGTTTCAAAAATCAATCCTAATAATGGGTTGTGCTGGAGATGTCAACAGTATAATAAAGCTGATTGGTCTCACATTTTCTATGATTGTATAAAAATTAAACCCTTTTGGGAAAGTATTAACAATTTCTTGCAGGCGATTTATACAGATAATTTTGTCATAACCAAGGCTTTGTTATTACTGAATATAACTGATAATACTTATTCTTCAAATAAGACTGACCTTCATTTAATTTGGACTATACTAGCTATAGCTAGGAAATGCATAACAAAGAGATGGAATTCTACCACAGCTCCTAGCAAAGAAGATTTCATATGTCTATTGAAGAGGACAGCCTTAATGGAAATAAAAACCAAAGAATTAACCTTGGAAAAAAGTTCTAACTTTGATTGATACTTTGCAAATGGATCTAACCTCCTCATGAAGCAAGCACTATTTAACTTTAATTAAACCATATAGGTGTAATTTGTTATCACACAGGTTTTAAAATGTCAGGCTAAATGTAAATTTGTATATAGTTAATAATTATCTAACTTGATTGTAAACCGTGATAGGTTTTCATTTATTGTTTATTGCAAATTTAAAATAAAAATCATCTGAGTAAAAAAAAAAAAAAAAAAAAAAAAAGAAAATTAAAGTCCTCCCTCTCAGTAATACAACCATTGAAGTCACATCTCATAACAAATTGCTATGGATGGCAGCATATACAAAATTACATAAGAAAACCCTCATCAAAAACTAGGGGTGCTTTTTAAAGCCAAAACCTTTCTCACCAATGCAACTAAAACTACTCTTGTCACTACTTATTGCCTTCCCTCGCTTCTTTATGGTGCTCCCATCCTTACTAATCTCAAGGCATCACAAAAATAAAAACTTGTTCAATGCTGTAACAAAGTTGCTAACTTTGCAGCAAATACTCCTTTCAGAATCTACCACCATATAGCACTAAAAAGCCTAACTTGGTTAGAACTACCCCATAAACTAATATATGTAAAGCTTCTTACCACCTATAGAATTATCCAGCATCCATCTGCTTGTCTGGCACTAAATACCATTCTACACAACTATGTTCCCAGTTGGTCATTACAGTCCAATGACCAAAAATTCCTGTCTGTCCACAAACCTATCAAATCTGCTGGATATTGTCTATACTCATACCATGTTGCTGAGGTCCAGAACTCCTTACCTGTATCCATCAGGTCAATACCCTCCCTCCCATTCTTCAAAAAACATTCTGAAAGATTTCCTAACTAAAATCTGGCTCTGTTCTTGCTCAACACCAGTATAAACTATATCAATGAATGTGAACAAGTGCATGTTCATACCTTACACCTCCTTGCTCTCCCTTCTTCACTCACTTCCTTACTTCTATCAATTTCTCTACCCTGACTTTCTCTCAAAATATACTATAAGTCTGCTTTCTTCATACTTCATATTGCAATTTCTGTTTGTATTATACTAACTTACCTTTACTTTATCTATAAACTGGCTAACATTTCTCTAAATATTAACTTGTATGTATTCGTAACCAATGTTTTATGTTATGTCTAATTTGATATAATTATTTAATCTGTAGATGTTTTTCTACTGTTTTTGAAGGTTGTAAAATTGTGTTCTTGAAATGGGTTTGTAATACTTTGGAACTTTTCTGCCAAGGTCTCCGCTGAAAATAGGCCCCTACCCAGTTGGACTTTCCCGGTAATCAAATGTCAATAAGTAAATAAATAAATACATTTCTTCTTTAAATGCAGTGTCATTTTTATAACCACCTTCTTAGCAGCTTTGCTTTCAGGATATTTGTGTTGATCTGTAACTGAATTTTCTTCAGCAAACTTCACCCCTACAAACTTGGGTAAGTATATGTAACTCTTATCAAAGCAATACTTCGTTTCAACCCTTGTAAGTTTAGATTATCAACACTATATTATGTATCCTGCTCTACAGATTTTCAAGACCATATCAGATGGTTGTAGTATTCTCTTACATTTATGTGAATTTCAGTTTGCTCTGGATGTTTACATAACTTCCAGTATTGATTCAGAAGCTTGCCTACTGGATCTTGCTATGCGTCCTTTCTACCACTGGCCTTCTATTTGCTCAAACTTACAATTAGAAGCTGAATATTGTTTACAAAGAGACATATATCATACATTGGCTTGCACTCTATAATATGGCTACTATCAACTGCCTGACTTGCAAATCTTATACATTTTTATTATCCGATTACAATGACAATGTAACATTAAAGACATCTAGAAATATTGGGTTATTTTTCAGATCATAACTGCCTTTGTTTTCTTTGTTTTTATCATTTATTACATACTTAGTCATATCTTTAAGTCTTTGCTCTAATCTCTCACCATTAAAAAGTTAGAGCAGATTCACACCATAATCACTGATTCAGTAAATTTATAGTGTGATATATAAACTTTATATGTCTAGTATCTCCCTAAGTAAATAATTAAAATAATTTTTCTAATAAACTTACCATCTGCATGTAAATCTCTGTCTTGCTTTTAGTATTGGGACATATTTAGGTTCATAGGTTCATAGGTTTATACTAGGCTATCTGCCCCAAGGCATTTATAAGCCTAGCCCGAATTTTTGTGGCTTACGCCACCCCTTATATGAAAAAATACTGCACCCATTAGTTTGTTGTGCATTTGTCCAGCAGTGACACAGAGATGATTCCCGGGGTAAACCTACGATCTCCCATCCACAGGTCAAGATTTCTCTTGAACAGAGCCAGCGAGGTGCTTTGCCTCACATGGACCGGGACTCAATTCCACAGCATAGGGAGTCTCTGAGTGATAAATCTATCCCTCCAGCACGTCCTATTTATATCCGTGCTAAGGTTTAAGTCACTTGCTCTAGTGGTTTTGGTGGATTTGGATTTTTTGAGGTGGAGCATGTCCATTAATTCTGGGTTGGACATGGCCTTGTATGTCAGGCACATGTCACCTCTGAGCAGACGGTATGCGACTGAATAGAGCTGGAGTTTCTTCAATCTGGCAGCATATGACAGATTTTGGAGTCCCTTTATCCTTTTGGTGAGAAACTTTTGGGGTCTCTCCAATTGCTGCAGATGTCGGGCGAGATACATCCCGAATGGGGCATTGTACTCGATCATTGGTCTGATAAGTGAAGAGTACAGGGGAACAATGACCTCACTAGATCTGGATGTGAATCCCTTCATGATCAGGTGGGCAATGTAGAAGGTCTTTCTAACCACTTTAGCAATGTGAGTGTCAAAAGAAAGGCCACTGTCAACCTGGGTCCCCAGGTCCCTGATAACCTCTTCTGTGCTTAGTGGATTGCCACCTATATGGTAGCTTGGGGTTACCTTGTTTTTCCCGAAGGGTATGACTATACATTTTTTGGCGTTTAACTTCAGGCCATGGCTTGGCACCAGCTATCTGTTTCCATGAGTCCCTTCTGAAGGATATCCGTGTCCGATGCACTTTCCACTATGGCGCCCAGTTTGCAGTCGTCTGCAAACTTTGTCAGCCAAAGTCCTCCCATGTTGGCCTGTACTTCTGAGAAGTAGATGCCGAACAATAGGGGGCCAAGGACCAAGCCCTGTGGGACACCACTTGTGACTGGCTTGGTGTCTGACATAGCGCCAGCAACTCTAACCCTGTGGGTTCTGTCCTTAAGCCAGTTTGCAACCCATCTTGTGACATATGGGTTTACATTTAAGCTGGTAAGTTTTTCTACAATACCCGAGTGGGGTATTGTGTCGAAAGCCTTTGCAAGGTCAAGGTAGGCTGTATGGACTGCCTTTCCCTCATCAATGGCCTTGGTGACTGTCGAAGAAGTCGACCAAGTTCAAAAGGCATGATCTTCCCTTGACGAAGCCAAACTGGGTCGGGTCCAATGTCTGCAAGTCCCCTATATCTTTGTTTATGAGCTCCATTATGATCCTCTCCATAGCTTTGCAGACTAGACTTGTTAAGCTTATGGGGCGGTAATTACCAGGGTCCGTAGAGGCACCGCCTTTGTGGAGTGGGACCACAGTTGCCGTACGCCACTCCTTGGGCACGTATCCTGTGGTAAGGCTGAGATTAAACAGCTGCCTTATGTGCGGGTTTAATTCCTCATTTAGCTCATGTAGCACACAGCCGGGGACACCATCCGGTCCCATTGATGCTGTGTTTTAGCTTTAGAGAGAGCAGCTTTCACCTGCGCATTTGAGATGTCTGGGAGGCTACACTCCGCTGGGATCGTTATATCTCCTTTAGGGGAGAGGGGTGAAGTTTGTACTGAACCTGTCTGCCAGTATGTTGGCAATGTCTGTGGGTTCAGTGATTTTTGTATCATTTTGGACTAATTTTGAGCATATCTGGGAGTTTCCACCCAGGTTCCTAACATAGCTGAAAAAGGCCTTATGATTGTCCTTTGAATCCATGGCAATTTTTCTCTCAGAATTGGCCTTAGTTGATTTTATGAGTGCTCGTATTTTTTTACTAATAATGATCAGGGGTGACTTCTTTTTTATGGATTTTGTTCTATCATGTAATAGCTTTCTCCTCTTATTGTAAAGTTTGTTAATGGCTGGGGTCCACCAGACTGGACGTTTGCCCTTTGTGGAAAGAGTCTTGGTTTTATTTGGGATTGCCTGATCCATGCAGTCCTGGAGGTGTTCATAGAAGGCATTTGTAAGGGCTTCCGCAACTTTTATGTTGCATCCCTTGCATGGCTTAATTGTATATTATTTTTCATTCAAAACAGGTATAGTTTCAATTTATGTAAGCAAACAGATGCTGCTATATCTATTTTTTTCTTTAAGCACAGATGAAGGCTCTGTGTACACCAACTCTATTGAAGATAGGAATAGTAACTGATGTGGTAAGTATGACAATTCTAATTTGCAACTATTACAAGAAACTGGAGACAGACCACTCTACACATTGCTGGCAGTCCTAACCTTGTTTCATGCACACAAATAAATTGGAATAGATGCATCTCATTATCATCCTATACATGAAAGGTATCCGGATTTCCTTCTTAAAGCTGACAAATCAAG
This sequence comes from Protopterus annectens, assembly GCF_019279795.1. Taxonomy (NCBI): domain Eukaryota; kingdom Metazoa; phylum Chordata; order Ceratodontiformes; family Protopteridae; genus Protopterus; species Protopterus annectens. The sequence continues at coordinate 1,295,062,319 of NC_056725.1, read as the reverse complement.
TAATGTGGCTTTTACTAGGTAAATGAACAGATCTTAAAATGTGGTGTGCTGCACTGTTATTTTTCTTAGCAAAGGTTACAGATTTATCTCAGTCTCTGTCTTGACTGTATATGGTACATGTAAAAGGTGTGCTAGATATTAAGTATGTTGCAAACTGAGTCTTTATCAACAGTATCTGAATAATAACTGTTCCTTTGTGGAGCAACCATTCAAAATCTCCCACCCAAGGGAGAAATATGAGATCCCTACTTCCAAAATGCTAAATTTAGCCATTGTATTTTATGACAATCAGGGAATATATATCTGTCATTCCACAAGCAGAGAGAAATTGATGTTAAGCAGAGGTTGTTTTCATGTGTAACTTGGGAAATTTGTTTTTATATTGTTAAAACCAAGTCATTTGTTACTGAAATGCATATGAGGTCTTTAACATCAGAGATGTTATTACTTGTACTGAATAGGTCATACACCTGGTTGTCTGTAATTGTGGTGTCTTTTATGCAGGTGAAACATCTTGTCCTTTCAAACACAGACATACATTGGCTTAATACTTGCTGGCATATTTAACCTAGCTCAAAATCTGCATGTTAATGTGTAATCCTTTTATATTCTGTTATCTCTGTTTCTGTGATTTACTGAACATGTCATGTGAATGTTATTTAATCTTTGTCATTGAGAATATGTGTTTTTTTAGCATTTGAGGAAGATTCATACTTGCAAGCTTGTGCATGTATATTGTAAGTTTTAACATTTGTTATACTATATGCATTTTATGTTCAATACAGTGGGTTAAAGCTACCTTTTTCATTTCATCCTTTGTGTTTGGTTGAGCTTCATTTTAACAGCATTACTCACTCAGCTTTTTTGATTGTTTTTCCTAGAGATCCACGTGTTGGCTGCCATTATATTATTTGCCAGACAGAAGTCTAGAATGGCCTTATTGCTTTTGTCCCAGCCATGTGAATCCAGGCAATTGTTATATCCCAACCTGAGCATTTCAATCTTTCATTATCAGGTATGGTACCTTGGAAAAAGAAATATTTTCCCTGAGTTGTGCCACCATGAACTCTTATGCTGTGCAGCATCTGTAATTTCTGTCATGCTGATCAATAAAGGCTTAGACAACTTGGATGCATGACCTGCATCCATGAGTTTTTTCTCTGACTACTAAGAACTACTGTGACGATTGTGTGACTTGTGAACCCAACAGAATTACTCTTAATTCTTTAAAACTGTAATGTGAAATGCTGCGTACACTTTTCTTTTACAAAAGCTAAAAATGTATGTGCTATATTATGAGTTAGTTTCATTACACAGCTGAACATCATCTAAGTGATTTCCAGCTATATTAGCATGTCACCATTTGTTTCATTTTCAGGCAGCTGATCCTGAAAAGTTGAATTGTCATAGTATCTCCATAATGTAAACTTGAGTGCTTTCTGAAATGCTTATTTTAGTAATATGTTTGCATTTGTTGTTTTATTTCATGTCTTTCATCTTGTCAGGATTCTTTGACATTCATAAGGTTGTCAAAGTTGTTTACTTGCTTCTTAAAACTTTTCATTTAGTAGTTGTGAGGAATTATGAGGAATTGAGATTCTGCAGTAGAGAGCTCTGCACAACAAAACTGCAAGATGACAATTCCATACTCATTATTATGATCTTTTTCATCTATTTCTTCATTGCTTGGATAATTCTGTACAGACATCCATTACATTCTGGGTATTTGTGGCTTGTAGCGTCTTGCTTGACCTCTCACTCATGTTCAAATCTCTTAAACTCAACACTAATTATTTGTGGGTCACCCACTGATATAAGAAATTAAGGTATGCATTTTCTTCAGAAGATACTCTTGTATAAATGTATACATTTATCACACTGCAACTGTGGTACACATTAATGGATTTGTTTCAGGGTACTCATAATAATGATCTGCAGATTTCAAGTATATGTTTTGTTTGAACTAGAATAAATCCTTTTCCAAGAGCCTGCCCTGTACTGTGTAAGACAGTACTTTTTTTTTTTGTGAGAGTACACGTTATATAAATTACAGTTCTACACCACATTCTCTGTCTTTGATGGCATATCTGCCATCTACTATTCCAATGTGTTAATCATCTATTCTTCTTGGTTTGGTATAATAATACCTCAGTTTTGAACATGAGGCCTTGGGTATAACCTATTTTGTCCTAGAAGAAAAGGGTAGACTACACTCCCTCTTATGATTGTAAATTTTTTCCTGTGGCCAAAATCTCATTCTCATTTCATTCAGTAACTTAATTTTCAAAGAAGTGTTACTCTAATTATTTTACTTGTTCCACTAGCACTGAAAACTAAAATTTCTTCTACAAAATCTTTATCTTTTCTTCCATTAAGTGGTCATTCCATTTTGGTAAATAACATTCATTCAGTGTATCTACTACATAGCATTCCTTGGCGGGTGTATACATTTCACTTTCAGATCATATTTCTGCAGATTAAATGGCATCCAGTAATCTTGTGAATACAGTTCAGAAGGGGTTATGATCTACTTCTACTTGTATTTCTTTTCCATGGTTTCTGGGCATGACAGAGTACATTGACTGCATTCTGGACTCTAACCGGTAACATACTGACCAACATGGATAATGTTCATTTTACTAGTGCCGTTTTCATTGACCTGACCCAAACCTTTGACATGGTGGACCATTCGATATTCCTAACTCAGCTGCTAGACATTGGCAATACCACTGATACCACACAGTGGTTCAATGACTTGCTGATTAACAGATATCTAACTGTAAGATTGACTCTGTTACATACTGCCTACCATAGATGCCACAGGCATTCAAATATTCAGGTGTGCCACAGGGAGCAATACCTTCTCTGATATTCTTTTCCATTTTCATTAAATAACCTACCCCAGTTACAGCTCCTGTTATACACCGATGGCATAAATATCTACAGATCCATTCCAGAACAGCAAGTAATCCAATCACAACCATAAATTGCCCTTCTTGATGGACATTACTAGTTCACCTCCAAAACACTCCTCTTAATACCCCCCCCCAAAAAAAAAAAAACATTTTTTTTTTTTTAAGTTCAGGTCCCAACTCAAACAGTATCTGTTTAAACAATACAGATGTATATGCCAGAATGCAGGATATGTCACTTAATTAATACTACTCGGCACGTGGTTAATTCTCTCACACTTCACCCCATTTACTCCACTGTCCTACTGGTCACCATTATGTTTCTGCTTTTTGTAAATATGCACATAGTTTCTCCTTACACTTGCTCACTGACAACATACAGCTTTTATCTTTCTCAGACCTTCTTTCTCCTTCCATTCTGCATCATTACCATTACTTGTTTTGTTCTCTAAACACCTTGTGTTACCCCCTACAATTTCTAAGGCTGAATCTACTTATCACTCTTTTTCTGCTGCTTCGCTGATTCTGCTTTTTCACTTGTAACGTGATACTTATTTCTTTTTTGTGACTTATTTTTGTATTATTATTGTATTCCACTGTTGCTTGCAATTGTTACTTCTTACTGCTACTATATTTGAATGCAACCATGGCTGAGCCTACAGTTGGTTATGCTGTGATCAGTGTTCTACCCTGGTAAATAAAATGTAAATAAATACAGTTGTGGAATTTCTATATTTATAGATTTTGTTAAGAATTATATCTCAACATGATCGTATCTGTTTCATGCATCTTTAATTTATCATGGCTCATAAGCAAATGGCCTATTGTTCCGTAAGAACAAACCCAGTATAGTATTCTAGTAACTGTAACACAAATGGTTTATTTATGGCATAAAATGTTAATGTAGAGGTTTCTGCCGCCAGTTTGTTCAGTACTTCAACACTATTTTTTCTATTTGTGACCCCATTCTCAGGCTTGATATTGCTTCACTAGCTTTCTAAGGGGCAAAATTAGTGCAGATACATTAGGCTGAAATGTGTAAATAATGCATTATTCCAAAAAGTCTTATTAATGCTTGTTTGTGTTCTTCTATTTGCATTTTTGCCCCAACTTTCCCGGAGTCTGTCTTCAATTTGTCTGATGATAGAATGTGACACACATATTTAAGATTTGTCCTTCTTTTATTCTCTTTGCAATACTTGATTTATTTTAAACAAATGCTCTCATTCTGTTCAATAGCTGTGTCAGCACCAATATTCATCTCTTGTGTTTTTGTTTTGACTAACTAGATTATGACACCTTATAAGCCTTCACTCACTGCTCACAACTGCTCTTTAGAATATTTTGGGTGCAAATAAGTTACCAAAATGTAGGAAACAATAAACTACTCTTTTTGGAAGGAGTGTTAAATGTATGTAATTTGGATTTTTTTTTATTCTAGGTTCGTCTGTCAGAAGATCTGGTTTGCATACCATACAGAAAAGAATTTAGAACTTTAGAAATGTCAAACTACATTCTCAGCTTTATGAAACTGGCAATGTCTTGTTTTAATTACTGTATTTAGATCTTGAAGATCAGTACAAGCACAGCTGTTGTCCTGCTTCATAACAGTGACCATGCTGTTTTTTTTTTTTTTTGTTTGTTTGTTTTTTGTCATTTCCTTGACTATGTTTGTTAATGACATCTAAACTGTCCAGTTGTTCAGTTCCACTCTCAAGAACTATTGCAGCATGCATTATTGGCAAAAGCATCTGATCTTACTTGAATGTAGCCTTGCTTATAAACAAATGAACATAGTCATAAAAGGTATGTTTGTAATTGTTCTTTAAAACATTTGACATGGCTCTGTGAGCAGTGGCGGGTGGTGGCTTCAAATCAAAGGGGGGGGGGCTACAGGAGACAACTAAATGGGTTGGGCCAACGGGAAGGGGTAGAGCTGTGCTAAAAAACACAAAATCTGGGACTTTAATTAAATATGCTGCCCGGGGTGCCAAACCATCATTATGAAAGTCCAAGCAAGACAAAATGAAGTGTAGAAGAAAAAATAATATTTCAATGCATTGGCTACGTGACAGCTTACGTAATATCTAGATGGAAACAAAAAGGTTATGAGGCATGAAAAAAGAAATTACTTTTTAAATACATTACTGGAATGCCAGTCAAAATCAAGTATAAAAAACAAGCAGCATTCAACTCAAACCACTTCTCCTTGCACTGCAGTTCTAATTATAATTTATATTCAGCTTTATAAAAGTACCAAGTAACATGCTGAAAGTAGCAATCTCTGTGATACCTCCACTTGTCAAAATGTTTCTTATCCAAAAAAGACACCTGCTGCCTGACAACAACAATCTACTTGTTTCATGGGGAAAACATGATCAAAGTAAAAAATGAACAGCAAACAAGAAACAAGCTCAAGATAAATTGGTTAAAGGATTACTGCACAGGTTATGGACCACACATGATAGATTGGCATTCCGTTTAGCTTACGGGTAAAGCTTGCAAAGATGACTGCAAGTCTCCAACAAATGTAATGAGCTTCTGAAAATACTGTAATCCTGTCCTTTATTACAAATACTGCCATATGCATTTCAATACCTAAGGCTTATGCGCAATCTAGTTATGTAAATATTTTCTGCATGGCAACAACAAAAAGGCTTTCAATGTTGGTAATTCTTTAACAGTATGCTTATTAAGGCTTACTTGCATCTTACAGTCTCAGACAAGCTTACATGATGGTCATTAATTATGGCATTGCTACTTAAACACAGAGCAACAGGCATTGCAACAACATGCATTTTCTGAATAAGAAGCATAAATCAACAGTATAAAAATAAGACAGAAAACCAGAACATTCTGCAAAATCAAGGACAGATGAAAAGCCATGACTTTACTTGAGCCTACCTTGGATGGGGGGATACTATATCTGCACACTTACACTGTATAACTGCTCCTTGCCTTGCTTGGACACATCCAAAGTCACTAAATGGGGGAGTGGGGTACAAGTACATCACAATTTGAAATGTCTCTGGCTGACTGTGAAGGCTCTGATACATTTGTTATACTCTCAACCTCAGAGTAAGAAATCGGTACAAAGCCATAAATAAAAGTGGGACAAAGGCCCAAAAATAAGGACAATTTTTAAATATTGCTCTTACAAACTTAGAAAGTTAATAAAATAGTAGGTCTTGCATTAGTATGAATTTTCTGAAGGGTATGAAATCTGAAACTCAAACATCTGTCATTATTTTCTAACTTCAATCTTTAATGATTTGCCACTAATTTGCAAGAAAAAACACAATTTTATGAAAAATAGACCAAAAATGTGATGCAAAAATCTGGATATTCTGTGAAAATCTGTACACACACACACACACACACACACACACACACACACACACACACACACACACGCACACACGCACACACACACACACACACACACACACACACACACACACACACACACACACACACACACACACACACACACACACATATATTTAGGCTGTAAATGGTGCAAGAGAATAAATAGCAGTGGTAAGTCTAGTGGTTTCTCACTTTCTATACCACAAACAAAATATTTTATTTCTGCCTCAAAAGACTAATGTAGCAGTGAAGGTTAAGCTGCAGTAAGTGAAAACAATATGCATAAAAAAACCTAAGTAGCATAGCATGTCACTTTAAGAAAGAAGCCTGCCTACGTTTTCCAAAAATAATCCTGTGCACAAATCGGGAAACTATGAGAAAATGATAACTCCAGCTAGATCAAGAACTTGAATCAAATTTACAGCTAAGTGGGAAGACTCTGCTACTTTTTTTGGTAATCTGTTTCATGGAAAGGAAGAGGAGACAACAGAGTTAACTGTGCAAAAAAGACACACCTACTTGTTTGCTCACAGTGATCATCATCTCAGTCAGCTATCAACTCAGCTTAGTGCCTTTTACTGCCCAACAAAGTTAGGATGATTGATTTGAATGATTTCCGTATTTGTAATGCTAATCATGTAAACCAAACAGGTTAACTGTCTGCTACTGATTGTTTCTCACTCTTTTCCCAGCACAAAAAGCCCAGGAAGAGAGTGAGAACCAATCAGTAGCCATTCAGCTCATCCACTTTACATACATGACTGTAGAAGTGGCAGTCCGAGCCCCTTCCACTTCTATGTGGTTACAGACTATATAGACTTCTGGGCATCACTCTGATGCCTTTGCTCCTTAATCCGGACTGCTTTTACAGCAGTCCGGATTTACAGAAACATTTTTTTTTAAACCCAGATCTTGGCGAACATGTGCAGTTCAAGTTCCGGGATTTCAGTGAGTCAGTGGACTTGCAGCGAAGTGCAGCCAGCTGAGAATAATTATATTTTATTTTTTTAAAAATGCTCTTTATTTTTCTTTCTTTTTTCTTTCTTGCTGGGGTGCTGCTGTCCTGCATTCTGATGGGATGAGCCACTACTGTCTGTGAGGGTGAAAATGATGCTGTGCACATATGGTCTGTGCCTGCACAGTGTACATTTGTTTCTACATATCTAACATATTTCAAGCCTCCTAAAATGCTAGATAGATTATATTTATGATCCAGTGCTACTGTTTAAAAGAGGATTAATTTTATTATTTCTGCTTTAAAAATTTGCATGTTAATAGCTACTGATCCAGTAGCTTTACTTGATGCCCTGAATAAACCAGTAATCTGCATACTGACTTAATATCAGTGACTTCAGTCCCTGTACTTTAAAGCATTTTCTGACAAAATATTACATTCTGTACCCTACTTTGAAATCAAACTATAGATAATTACATTTGTTAACTAAAACTACACAATTTTTGCCATTCAGATTACTTATCTTCAGGCACTACCACTCCACTCTGCAATTCTTTTTCATTTTAATAGTACAGTTTGCTTTAATTTACCAAAGTAATAGTATAACCTTTTTTAATGCTCTGTGTTTTCTTTTACACATATTATTAAAATGACTCTATCTACCACAGCTTACGGGAAACTGGTTAAATACTGGATAGCACTTTATCTCTTATTTACAGCCATACCTCTCAACCTCTTAGTGCAAGAAATCTGGACAAAGCCAGAATGAATGGGAACACAAAGGACCAAAAATAGGGACAGAATTTAAATATTGCTCCTATAAACTTGGAAAGTTGCTAGAATAAAAGGTTTTGCATTAGTACCTATTTTCTGAAGGATATAAAGTCCGGAACTCAAATGTTTGTGTTTATTTAGTATTATTTAGTGACTTCAATATTCAACAATTTACCAGAAAACCATACATTTTATGAGGAACAGACCAAAAATATGAGGCATAAATCTGGACATTCTGCGAAAATCTATACATTGAGAGGTATGTCACAGCTACACTTTGAATTTATGGTTTGAATTTTGCACGTTCCACTTCTTGTGCACTGCATGACCTCCTGTGTCATAGTCACTGATACTATTGTGTTTTTTGTGTTTTTTTATTTATTTTTTTATTTTATTTTTTAGGCTTCATTTGATTTGCTATTTAAGTGACATCTTGGCTTGCACACTTGCATTTCTTCATTTCAGATATTTCACTGTGTATTGCAATCTCATTCATTTTCTACACATTTGCAGATTTAAAGTCAGGCTATCTTCTCTGGAAAGTCTGCATCTTTCTAATTATTTTTACCACCAATAATTTTGTGTTTTATCAATGAATTGTGTAACTCAACTAATGCACTCTTTAGCACTGTTCTTTAGTTCAGTAACATAAGTAACCCTGATTTCTTGTAAAAAATACTTGACTCAAAATTTTTTTTTTGAATTTCTTCTTCAATACTGTTATTTTGCCTCTTCCTTTTCTTGAGAGGTAAAAACATTAAATAACTTCAAGGTATATTCCCATGTGGCATGTAAAAGGTGACACACTGATTTACAAGTTTCTTTGCTATTCTAATTAAGGATAAACCGAATGTATCAATCCCCACATTTTGCTTTTCTGATAATCTGCCTTGCAACAAGAGCATTCTTGATGGTCGCTGCTAGAGCATATTCTTTTTGAAATGGCTCAACAATCTGAGGACTTCTCATGAGTCGTGCATGTGAAAGACAAAAACTGTGACTTAACTAAAATAAATTTCAATATGTGAATTATATTTCTGCTCTAAAGAATGAGAAATAACTCAAAATGAATAAAGGTATTCAGTTTTTAACACATACTATGAAATGTAACATTTGTATTGCCAACAAAATGTCCAATAAAGACAGGAAACTTGCATATGTGACCATGTTCCGAAATGCCTTCTACTGTGGCTGCCAAATATTTATCGGATAATCATGTGAAATGAGAATCCAATAGAATCAATCTTGTATCTTAAGCTATAGGGCTAGATGCTACAGGTCCCATTTTCTGAACTGTATTTTATACAGTTTTCAATCCAGTTAAGAAAAATGGAGCTTACTCTACCACTGATTTACAGAATATATGAAACATTTGTCTCCTACTTGAGAAATATTGCTTTCATAGCTGTGACCCTTACATATACAAAACTTTTAACAATATCTTACAAGTAAAAAAACTTCTGAAAATATTAAAGAAGGAAATCAGCAAGCTTATTTTCATCTTCTGATACCCCCATTACAAGATTAGCAATCATAATAGATTGCTATTCAGTTTAGCTCTACCAAATTGTTTTCATACTGGAAAAATATGTGATATCCTAATTACTTTACCTTGCAATCTATCTGACTTCCATGTTCAATTAACATGTAAGAAATGGCAGCCTGAGCTCAAGAGTAGGGTGCCAGGAATGATGCTCCTAGTATGAAACACCCTAATTTCATAAGGTATGACAAATACTCCAATGCTACAAGGCTATGATATATCAATAAGTGATATATTGGAAACCTCTATGATGGAAGTTCCTATAGAATCAGTACCTCACAGCTGGGGATGGCAGAAGCAGGGCTGCCACAGTATGAATGACATTGTTAGCACAGACTGAGACAAGGGAGAAGGTGATAAAATTTGTGGGATAAAGAGGGGTAGTCTGTAGAGTAGACTGATGTAGGGCCATGACTAGAACAGAAGCATTAAAGATATTGAAACATACTCTGCTTTGGTTGTGATGTTTGTAAAAACACAGCAGCACAAATGGTAGTCAGTTTTCCTTGTATAGATAACTCCATGAATCCACATGCAAACAGTTAGTGTCATATATGTCAGTTAATAAGGGAGAGTTTGACTTCATGATCACTCAACCCCTACATGAAACTATATATATGAGCAGCTGTAACTTCTACAGCACTCTGTAGCTGTTGATTGCAAAAGGACAGATAGGTTGCACATGGCCTCAAGCTGAATACAAAAAAAAAAAATGCATCATCATCCCCTTTGGGGAGAGATGTCCCCACAAAATATCACATGAATAACAATGTTCTAAGCATGCAGTCAGTCATGAGGGATTTGGGCATCCAGATTGATAGCAGCCTGACTTTTGAACACCATGTTGCTTCCATTGTATGGAAAGCTTTCTACATGGCCCACCTCATAAGTAAGGGTACCTCATCTAGGGAGAAGGAGGTCATAACATCCCTGTATTCTTCCCTTTATATGGCCCATTATTGAGTACAACACCCCATTCGGCATGTACCTCACAAAGCACATGCAGCAGCTGGAGAAACCACAGAGGTTCCTCACAAGGAGAATGCAGGGCTTCAAAAATCTACCATACACAGATAGGCTAAAAGCCCTATCCCTCTACACTATTTCATACAGACTCCGCAGAGGAGACCTCTGTCTGGCATACAAGGTGATCTCGGATCCCGCCTTGATGGGACTGCTGCATATCCGCAAGACAAGCTCCACTCGAGTAACCCACACACGTGGCCACAACCTGGTCTGTGACATTAATAGGACTTGCTGGTGGGACAGATTTGTGTCCCAGAGACTCCCCCATCTATGGAATAGACTCCCTCTCCACATCAAGCAGAGTACCTATTTACCCCTTTTTAAGCGCAATCTGGATAACTGGATGGGAAACAGAAAATACATCCCTGGGATTCCCCCCGTGTCCCTGCTGGACAGGGGCATCAGGTGCTGATTTGTCTATGTGTGGGCTAAACTCTTGGCTAGGCTTATAAAGGCCTCAGGAGCAATAGCCTAGTAACTTCCTATGATCCTATAATCCTATGCATAGGAGCTGTCAGACTAAGTCTGGGGGAACAATTATTAGACTACTGAGAATATGAAGTTCTAAAATATATCCTTTTGGTAACAGTTTATTGCTGTTCAGGTACAAACCCTTCTGCTCTAATACAGCCATGTTTCTGTTTCAACAGTACAGACACAACCAAAGCAAGATGTACTTCTACCAGAGGTTCTGAGGGAAGATCTAAAAATCTGCTGAGAGAGCCCTGCAAAATGTCTGCTTAAAAAATCATTTATCCCACCCATCAGTGTGAAACTTAAGAACCTAATTTCACACAGTCTATGACAACGTGTGCCTTATATGATTTTAAACAATCATCAAGAACAGTTAAAGCCATATGCATTTGAATCCCTGTGCTCCTAAACATATGGCATTTGATTATGTTTAGTACATATATTTATTATAATTGTATTATTTATTTATTTATTTATTGCAGTTTTACGATTTTGTAAGTGTGCTGAAGTGTACCAGGCCATTGTATGCCTAAGGAAAATGCTGCATGAAATGAACAATGAGAAAGCATTTTGCACTTATGTGCTGTACTTTCTTACGCTCCCATCCTTTTTTTGATTATTAAACCTTATTCCTCCTTCATTGTTCTCTTTCCCTGCCTGCTGTTGGGTGCACTGAAGAAGGCAGGAGTGGCAAAAGCCAAGAGATTCATGTCTGCCATTTTGTGATGTGTTGTTTTGCTATGCATCTAATTCATCTTGCCCCCTACTGCACAGCATGTACAGTTAAATGTCTGCCATTCTGTGAGTTGTGCAGCTATACCAGGTATGAAATGATAATTATATTTTAAAACCAGTATTGAAACTGGGACCTCTAAAACATTGACACTGTTTGCATATTGTGAAACTGATGCTGAAATTGTTTTTATTTATTTTGTGCCATTGTTTATCTTAATTAATTATGACACATAAGGGCATCTTTAAATTGCCTTTCACTGTGGTGTTGTTTTACATAACTTGATAAAGCACCATATAGAACAAAAGCATTAGGGTTATTTGGGTTTATTGAAGTTCTTTCTCCTTAGTTCCTGGATTGTTGCTTTTGCTTAAATGCATGCATATTCATGTCCACATCTGCTAGCTAGAGTGTGAGATTACTCCTTGTTAAGCACATATCTGTGTGAGTAATTTACATCAGGAAAACATCCTGCCATCCAACACATGGTGTGCTGTATAGGACACCCACCACAGGATGGTATCTTCCTCATTTATTTTTAGCCCTAACTCTCCTTAAACAGCTTCTATGTTAACGTAGCCTACAAGCTAAACTACTGACAGCTTGGGCATATTTAAAGTGCAAGTCACTGTGCTGCTGAGATGCTAAAACATTCTGTGCTTCAGCCTTAAACTGTCAGTGGGTTAATGTGCATTATTTCATACCCAGGGTTCTGAATAACCTAACTATAGTGTGCCCTTAAGCCGAACCATTCTGAGAAAACTGACACCAAAACTAATTATTCAATCGATAAGACACCCGTAAGTGTTGACCCGTTAGTCAGGGATGAGGGAATATATGTAGATATTAATCTGGCCTTTACCAATATGTAGCCAAGGTAGTAAGAAAATCATTCTATATCGCCCAACTTATAAATAAGGGCACGGAATTCAGGTCCAAGGAAGTCATAGTGCCACTTTATTTGGTCATTGTAGAACCCATCATTGAGTATAATGTCCCCTAGGGGATCTACTTGACCTGACATACGCAACAGTTGAAATACCTACAAAGGTTCCTTATGAAAAGAATTGAGGGTATAAACGCATAGTCCTTTACTGATCACCTTAAAGACCTGTTTCTATACTTGGTCTCCTACAGGTTACTGAGAGGTGATACATGTTGACATACAAGGCATCCTTAAATCTAGCTCTGATGAACCTTTTGTGCATCCACAAAATGAGCAGCATCAGAACCAATAGATCCAAGGATTTAAATTTTACTTTTGACATTAATAAGACATGCTGGCAAGACTAATATGTGACTCAGAGGATCCCCATGCTCTGGAACAGGCTCCTTATCCATGTGAAGCAGAGTCCATCCCTAACCCTATTTAAGTGTAACCTTGAATAATAGCTGGGAAATTAGAAATTCACCCCGGATCTGGTCCCCATGTCTCTGATAGACAGAGTCAGACAGTAATGCCCAAACTAACATTCCCACCCACATAACCTCTAGAAATTTCCTAAGTAGCATGCCCTTTCCTAACAACTGGATTGGGTTGCATGGGTAGGCGTATAAAGGGTCTGGTGGTTGTTAGTCTAGTATATACCTATGCACCTATGAAACTGTTAACCATGACATGCATAATTTCCTTTAAGACATAATTTTAGAAATAAAAATCCAGCATTAGATTTCTTATCTGATACAGAGTACAAGACTATTACATGCTGAGACTTCTAGCCATACCTCAAGTGGTACAGAAGGATGAAACTCACAGTATGACCAAGGAGAGCCAGGTCTGATAAGGGTAGTCCCTGAGGAGATGGCTGGTGGGGGAGGGTATAGGATGGCATGGCAATTTTGTCATCTTGCCTACATCACTGAGGAGGTAGCTGCTCTTTTAAGAACTGCAGCCAGTTGAGAATACAGTAGGGTGACAGCCCTGCCACTTGTCACCGAGGCATGCAGAGGTAGATCATCCATGGCATGACAGTACTGATGTCAATGTATGTCAGATGTGGATGTGGGACTGAAAGTAGACACAATAAGAAAAACATCTAAAATGCCCACAGGTGAAACCTAATCTGGGCTTGGCTCTTACCCCAACAGATACTGTAGTTATTTCCAGCCAGTGTAGTGGTGGTGTGGGGGGGGGTCAGAAAAGATTGATGGATTGCATGTGAGGGGCAAAAAAGGCTACAGCTTGTCATAAAATGTCACATTATGCTCCTCCATCATTATGAAAGAACACATGTTGCATTTTCTCTTTTTAAAGAACTACTAGACAAACGATGAGAAAACATATTTTTTATCTTAACCACAAATAACAAATACAAAATAGCGGTGGTAGGTGCTGCAAAACAACACTAGTAACCCATAAAACAGCACCAAAATGATGACATAGATCCCTTGAACATAGGATCAACTGCTTTATTTCACCAGAAAAACAAGAAACTGAACACATGTATCACAAACGTTTGTGATACATGTGTTCGGTTTCTTGTTTTTCTGGTGAAATAAGGCAGTTGAACCTATGTTCAAGGGATCTATGTCATCATTTTGGTGCTGTTTTATGGGTTACTAATATTTTTTATCTTGCCATTCTTTACTGCACCTCCCAAAGCTGCCTGCCACAAAATAAGTACTCATTCCTAATTTTATTTATTTTTTTTACTCTTGTCTGCCCTCATGGGGGCAGACATCGTGATTCCTTTGGAAAGCTAAATCTGTCCCATAATGCATATATTGCGAGAATAAATATCCCTACCATTTGTTGTCAGACTAGTCTTCCATTCACTTCGAATGAACACAGTGATGCAGCAGTAGTGTTGTTGCTTCACAGCAAGAGGTTCTCCGGTTTGATTCTCAGGTGGGGTGCCTTCTGTGCAAAGTCTGCATGTCCTCCCTGTGTTCATGTGGGTTTCCTCTAGGTGCTCCGATTTCCTCCCATGTTACAAAGATATGTATGTGGAACATTTCTACCTGGGCCTCCACTGAAAATTGGCTTTGTTCCAAGTTGCACTTTCCTGGTAGACAAATGTTAAATCAATAAATAAAAACACCTGAAAAAACTGGCAAGCTTGAGAGTCTGCATCTCATGTGTCATTGACTGGTATGCATGGAGTTTTACAAATGTTGTTCCTACTGATGTACTACACATTTTCTGAAAGAAGTTTGCAAAAGTGCCAACAAATTACTGAGATAAAAAAGACTTTACAAGAAGCAGTTTTTCAAATTTCAGTTCCTCGTCAAGTTACTCCTCACATCTCCCCTCCTTCAGTGGTATACCTCTCAACCTCTCAGTTCAATAAATATGGACAAAGACTGACAATATGGGCGGACAAAAGACCCAAAATAGGGACATATTTTAAATATTACTCTTATAAGCTTAGAAAGTTGTTAGAGCAACAGGATTTGTTTTAACATACATTTTCTGAAGGATTTAAAGACAAACTCAAATGTATGTCATTATTTAGTGGCTTCAATTGTCAGATCATCCCAGTAATTTGTCAGAAAAATGCAGATTTTATGAGGAACAGAGCAAAAATATGAGCCAAAAATCTGGACATTCTGCGAAAATCTATGCACTTGAGACGTATGTTCAGTGGGTTAGAGTCTCAAATTTCCAGCCTGGCTAGATTCAACTATTTAGTCAGCTTTGCATGACAGTAGCTATCAAACAAATCACAGGCTGGTGTGCCACTAAAACTGTTCCCTCAAATATCTCTTCACTTCTGAATAGCATTTCCCAGGGAAAACACACACACTCTCACATGCTCACATGAGAGCACACACACACACACACACACACACACACACACACACACACACACACACACACACACACACACATCAGTCCAGAGTTTAGGCCAATTTATCCATTTCTTAAAATGTGCACAATAAAATATTCAACGTGTAATGCATTCTGGCTGTTCACGTGGTTATGTTTGCATAGTGATTCTCTTATAGCATGACCTGAACTTATGGTATTTAATGCTAAGCTTTACAACAATTCTTGGTTTCTTAACAATGACCTCCCAAGCCTCTGATGTGACCCAGTACTTTCTGTTACTATTGCTTTATGTAGTTTGTCTTAGTTGTATACTTGCATGTCTCTCATCCTCTCAGCATCAGACTCCTGGAGAAAACTTCCAAATCAGATACTTGTATTGAAAGAATATCAGCAGCTGTAGCAGTAATACCATACTCCAGAACAATGCACAACATAGTACTGACAAACACAGGGAAGTGTATATGTCTCATAATCAAGCAACGAAGAAATCACTAGAGACTACCCTGATCACACACAAAAAAAAAAAAAATACGTATACACAGGTGAAAATTGACACCATCGCTCTAATCCTGATTAGTGACTTTCTCTAAAATTTATGTGCTTTATCTCAGTTGTTTTATTTGATGTACCTAAACTAATTTTTAAGTTTGATAAAGTGTATAAACTTGTCGAAAGATTTTACTCTTCTAACATATTCTGGAAGAATCACACCAAGTTCTTGTAAGCAAGTAAAACAGCTTTATTTTACATGCATGGAGACCTGCTACATGATAGTAGTATGCCAGCAGTCTGGCTACTTGTACTTTGAGTTCTGCTTATATAGACCCTCTTGCACGTACATACACGTAGCACACAGAAC
Organism: Protopterus annectens; assembly: GCF_019279795.1. Lineage (NCBI taxonomy): Eukaryota > Metazoa > Chordata > Ceratodontiformes > Protopteridae > Protopterus > Protopterus annectens. Next base: position 1,295,045,902 of record NC_056725.1, on the reverse strand, counting down.
ATTCATTAGAAGTGATAGTTTGATTACTTGTTTTTACCAGCCAGTACCACAGTTATTCTTGCACCATTAACTTTCTTATCAGCAGTTTAAGATTAACTTCTGCATTCCTCAGTGATCAACATTTTCCAGAACATTTCAGTTTGCATGCAGTGAACATTTTTCTGCTTAACCCTTTATATACAGAATACAAAATATGTTGAACTTCAGTATTTTTCCACATTTCCCCCCTTACAACATTTTGTATACTGTTTATTTTACACAATCCCAGATACGTTGTATACCTTCTCATAATCAGAGAAATATGCTTTTGTAGCATTGGCAGAGATAACCTTCGATATTATCATTTTGATACATAGTATGCAACAGCAGCCAAGCAGCAAAAATTTGACTGCACCAACACATACAGCAATTAAAATGTTCATCAACACAGAACCCCAGTTTCCAAACAGGTTTTGGAAAAAGTCAGTCAAGGGGGTTGGACCAGGTTTAGTCAGTTCAGAAACTTGTTGAATTATTTCAAGATGGCTCTGAATCGCATGCTCGTTATCAGGAATGAACGAGCAGCACTCCTCGTGTATGAGAGCGCAAGTACCTCCTTTCGCCGCTAGGGTGAAATCGAGCGCCATACGGTTCTGCAACACTACTATTCTCATCGCCGTTAATTCGTCCGTCACCAATTCTAGCGCTGAAAATGTCGCATTACTCAGAGTCTCTAACAGTTTTGACAGTTTTCTCAGTTCCCAGATGGATTTTACTGTCCCATACGCTGGCAAAATACCAGCCCAAGCAATTACATCATCGCCTAGGTCCATATGTGAGAGTCCTTTGCTGCTGACGTGTGCCAAGTCATGGTGATAAATCCATGACGCATCAATGTTACCTATGGGATTAATAGGTTTATTAAAAGAACGTGCATTTCATATTTTACCTTGAGGTAATGCATTTACATGTCTGATAGCTGGTATCAGATATCCCAAAAAACAACTTCCTGACCAGCCATATGGTAACCATTTATATGCTTTCCTACCACAAATAAAATAACAATCCTTCGTTTTGATGGTGATATTGGTTGCAAATTCATAACTCCCATTTGGCTTTAGCCCCTTAAATAACAGGCCATATACATACAGCATTTTTTCAACAAAACTAGTATCATTTACATTGATGTCTTTTTTTATAGCTCCAAACTTGGTCTCACACTGCCCTTCTAGGGTACAATTATGAACTATTGTCAAATTACATTGGCTCAGCCCCACCTTAACTTTTCCAATCTTTTGAAAACACACTGTTCCGCTTTTGGCCCCAGAAGAGGCAGCGCCACCTTGTCTCTCAGTGGTACTTCTGTGGTTTCAAACAACAAATTATTCCAAGTATCATTTGTTCCCAGAGGGGCTGTCCCTAACATTAAGCCACTATGTACAGTAGGTATTGCAGTACATACCCAACAATTTGAGACATTCATTGAGGATGCATATGCATATTTAATCGCTTGATATGTATTAAAGTTTGGATGCCAGCTGGTGTGTTTGTCTCTTTTGAATGGCTAGCTTCATTAAAAACAGAAATGGCCAAAACAGAAATATTACAATCACAATAGTTATAAACAATAAAATATTGCAATAGAACCATTTTCTCTTATTCTCATTATTGTCCTTCATGGTTACTGCTGTCTGTTTGTTCCTCAGGGGAATTCAAGTTTTTATCTAACTTAAAATGTTTTACAATTTTACAATGCGTTAGGTGGATCCATGAGGACCTTTCTTTAATCCGAACTGCCGTTGGAGTTGCGATCAACACCTGGTAGGGGCCCTCCCATTTGGGGGATGCCCAATTTTTTCTTTTAACGATCTTGACCCAGATCCAGTCGCCGGGTCTAATTTCCATGATTTTATCGTCTCTTGAACCTGAAAAACAATCATTCGTTAAACAGCTGTTAGTATTGGTCAGCATTTTCCTCATGTACTCTGCTATCTCCTCACCCCCCTCACATTCCGCAGGCAACAAGTTTTTCCACTGCGGGACGTAATAAGGTCTCCCGTACAATAACTCAAATGGGGTGACTCCTTTTGAGGTGGGAGTTGTCCGCATGGAAAGGAGGGCTAGAGGTAGACAGGTAATCCAAGACTGATGTGTCTCAGCCATGAGTTTTCTTAACTTGCCTTTTAGAATGCCGTTGTGGCATTCTACCAACCCTGCTGACTGTGGGTGGTAGGCACAATGGTGTTTCAGTTCAATTTGGAAAACTGTAGACAGTTTCTGAATGATCTGATTGACAAAATGCGTGCCTTTGTCAGAGTAGATACGTGTAGGAAGTCCAAAGTGCGGGACGATGTGATTGACCAAAATTTTAGCCACTGTTTGAGCATCCGGATGTGTCACCGGAAAGGCCTCAACCCACTTAGTAAATGCATCTACTATCACTAACACAAACTTCTTTAGTTGTGCCGGGGTCAATTCGATGAAGTCCATACATATTGTATGAAATGGATAGGGGGGTGTTGGAAATGATGCCGGGGCAACTCTGACCCCTCCCCCGTGGTATTTAGCACATACTATGCAGGATAGACAAAAACGTTTTGCATATGCAATGAAACCCTTGGTCCAAAAGGTAAGGTGGATATTTCTAACCATAGCTGCAGGGCCCAGATGGGAAAGGCCATGCACGACTAGTGCTGCATACCTAAAAAGATTAGTAGGCAAAACATATTTATTATCTGGTCCCACATAGATTCCTTTGTTCTGTCTAACACCATACCTAGTCCAGCGTTGTTTTTCCTGTACTGTGCTAAGTTCCTGCATGACTTGTAAGGTTTGTAAATCAAAGTTATCTGTTGGTTGTAATTCTGTAAGTGTGGTTTCAAGTGAAAAGGTACTGGACATAGCTGCCTCTTTGGCTGCTTTGTCTGCTAGGGCATTACCAAGTAATACTGGGTCCTTAGCACGGGTATGAGCAGTGCATTTACAGATGGCCAAACCCCGTGGCCGTTGGACGGCTTATAGTAATTCAAGGATTAGTTCTTTGTGCATGATGTCTTTCCCCGAGGTTGTAACCATCCCCCTATTTTTCCATTGCTGAGCAAACACATGTACCGTAGAGAAGGCATATTGACTATCCATATAGATAGTGACATTCCTGTCCTCCAAAAGGAGACATGCCCTTGTCACAGCAATCAGTTCCGCTGCTTGTGCGGATAAGTTCCCGGGGAGTGGTCTTGCCTCTGTTATCTGAGTTGCAGTAGTAACTGCATACCCTACCTGCGTGGTGCCTGTTTCTGTTTTGCATGCCGACCCATCTACAAACAGTGTCCAGTCCGCATGTAGTAAGGGTTGATCTTTAAGATCCGGTCTTGGTAGAACTTTAGAATGTATGAGATCTAAGCATACATGTGGGATACCGTCTTCAGCAATGGGTAGCAATGTCGCTGGATTTAAGGTAGTGCATCTCTCAATTGTCATGTGTGGCTGTGATAACAGCATAGTCATACAAGATAAATGTCTGCTAGGTGACAGAAATGTTAACTTGTCCTGCAGAAGGATGACTGCTACGGAGTGCGGGACTTTTAACGTAAGATCATGGAACAATACCAATGTGGCAGACACTTGTACCGCCAAAGCGGCTGCAATTACTGCTTGCACACAGTGTGGTAATGCTCGTGCTACTGAGTCTAATTTGCTAGAGTAAAATGCCAATGGTCTTAACTTATCTCCATACATTTGCATTAAAACAGATGTCATAAATCCCTGCTTGCAATCTACAGTCTGTATAAAGGTCTTACTGTAATCTGGAAACCCCAATGTCGCTGACCCAGCTATCAGTTGCTTGATTCTAGTGAATGCCTGTACTGCCTTGTCTATCCAGTGCAGCAAATCTTTTGCCGCCATCGGTATTGCAAAAATTAAGTCTGATAGCGGGTGCACTTCTTCGGCAAAGTTGGGAATCCAACTACGACAGAAGTTCGTAATGCCTAAACAGGACATCATTTCTTTTTTTGTAGTTGGCATGGGGGCTTGTAAAATAGCATTCTTTCTACTGTCATCTAATCACCTGCCCTTCCCAGAGATAGTATAACCCAGGTAACATACTTCTAATTTACAAAATTGTAACTTAGACTTATTTACCTTATGTCCTTCGTGTGCCAGAAAGTGTAGTAGTCGAATAGTCTCGGACTTACAGAGTTCTTCCGTAGTCGCGGCCAGGAGGATATCATCCATGTACAGCAGTAGGTGGCACCCTTGGGCGGGTTGGAACTGAGCCAAATTGGTGGACATCTCTTGTGAGAAGATGGTCGGACTTTCGCAGTATCCCTGCGGTAACCTGGTATAGGTATAATGCTTGCCCATAAACGTAAATGCAAACCAAAATCTACTATCTTCCTGCAAGGGAATAGAGAAAAAGGCATTACTGATATCAATTACAGAAAAGTAGTTATCCGTAGGAAGGATATCGTTCAGCAGAATAGACGGATCCGGGACTATGGGGGCCCGAGGTACCACCCCAGCATTTATTGCCTGTAAGTCTTGTACCATCCTCCATGTCCCATCCGTTTTTTTTACTGGAAATAAGGGCGTATTACACGGTGAGTCTGTGCACAGAATTAATACTCCAGCTTTCAAAAGTGCTGTGATTACCGGTAAAATGCCCTCCTCTGCCTTTCTGCTCAAGGGATACTGCCATTTATGAGGTCTAAATTCTGACTTGGGTGTAATCTTTACCTGTCCTGCCGTTCTAATCAGTCCGATATCGTGCTGACCCTGCGACCATAATGAGTTTGGAATCATCTGCAATTGAGATTCTTCCATGGGGGTAAGGAGACATAGTCATAATGTCCCAGGGGATTGTATCGGTTCGTCTTCCCAGAGGTGCACGGTCGGTCTGGCTTGTGTAACCCAGTTAAGTTTTTGAACCTGAATGCCTTTACCTGCCAACTGTTCTGGTGTCCATCCTACCCATTCAGTTATTTTCTTACCCACGAGGCACCATGACATTCCTTCACCCTCCGTGACTGAAATATGTGTGGTTAATTCATTCTTATACAGCAGCTGCATATCCCTTGTAAGGCTACATGTGACTGCAGAATTACCTAGTGTGTCCCAAAAAAGGCTATGCAATACTAGTTTGGTGACTTTAAAACTAAGAAATTTCTTTTCGTATTCTAAATCAGGTCCGGCACATCTTCTGTAATACATTGTGCAATGTAATGGATCTGACACCTTCGGATTTGTTATGCCGTATTTGCTTAATGCCAAATTTGTAAGATCCGTCACTACACTCTGGGGGCCTGTCTCTATCAAATCATTACTATACCAGTAATGTAGATCTCCCTGCCCCTCTAATAGCATTGCACTATTTGGTTCAATTCTCCTTGCCATCATCCCAGTGGAGGTTGGGACGGCTGCTATGCCGAACACTTGCATTAAATCTCTTCCTAGTAAATTTACTGGGCAGATTTTTGAAATTATTACTCGGAACCATATGGTTTGGTTTGTCTCTGGGTCGGTAAACCACAGAGGTTTGGACAATGGCTCTTTGTAAATACGACCATTTGCTGCTTTTACAAGCACATATTCATCCGAGGTAACATCGGATGATATGGCAGTACTTCTGACTAACGTTCATGAAGCCCCTGAGTCACAAAGAAATTCTATGTCTCGGCCCTCAACTTGCAATGTGATCACTGGTTGGGATTCCAATTGCATAGTTGATGCTAGTGCTGTTAGATTTACCATTTGATATTCCTCATTTTCTGCCATTTCCTGTCCCCACCCATCGTCTTCACTTGTACCTACTTCCCCATTCTCATTTTCTTCTTCTTCCTCATACCCTCCATCTACGTCTTTTTGACCGTCATATAGTCATGCGGTACCACCGGAAGCAACCATCGGTTTCTCCGGTCCTCTGCAATCTCTGGCAAAATGTCCCTTCTTACCGCACTTAAAACATTCCCCCCTCTTTTGCCTACCTTTGAAATCCTCAGAATGACTTACGCCTCCCCGTCCTTGTCCTCTTCCCCTGCCACGCCCTCTTCCGCGGTTTGCGGAACCTTGAACTAACATTAAAGTTCCATCTTCACTAACTGTAAAAGTCTGGGCTTTTTTATCTTTTTTTTCCTTCAGATATTTCTCAGCATGTCTAGCATACTCCATAAGGGGCTGTAGACGCGCTGTCCTGTGTGTGATCATATGCTTTTGTATAAAGTTACCAATGGCTGTCTTGCAGCCCTTTAGGAATGCATTTTTCAATTGCTGTTCATAGGGCGAGTCATTTTCCTGATTTTCTGCCTTAATCAACCCACTATCAGCATCAAAACATTGTGTGAGACGATGTAGATAATTGTCTACGGTTTCGTCATCTGATTGAACGCACTGATTAATGTAAGTCCAATCTGCTTTGGGCTTCCAATGTTCTTCTATTTTATTTAACAGAGTCTTTATTCTGGTTCTACACACTTCGGAGTTAAACGGCAAGGCTCCTCCTTCCCCTGGTAACAGGGGGTCCCAACTTCCGCAAATAAGGTGCCAATCTGGTCCTAGGATTTGCCTTATTACTTGTTCAAATTCTACAGCGTTTAATCTATAACTCATTCTCATGCCCCCTACGTCTGTACGGAATTTACGCATATCTACTTTCGGATGGGGAATCCCCTCTACCGCTTTTCTGATGTCATCACGGGTCCACGGTCAGTGGACCAATATTGTAGGACCCTCGCCTTCTGCGCCTGCTTGAGGATTTGCCACGTCTATCAACGGGTATTCCTCTCCTTCCTGATCTACCTTTTCCTTAATTTTCCAGTGCCCTTCTCTCCTAATACTTCCACTGCGTAAGTCAAGAGTGTTGTCGGGCTCTCTCTGTAATATAATACTTGGCGTGGGGGGGAGCCACCCACCGAAGCCTGGTATTGTGGTGGGTCCTGGTCGGGGGGCACCTCAATAACCTGTGCAGGGTCTGGATACTGGATGGGAGGGGCCGAGGGATTCTGGTGACTACAACTGACTGTGGAAGTTTCATTATCTTCCTTTTGAACAAAGTACACATCTCTTTCACAATTACCACACCCTTTTTTCAAATGTTGTTCCCTATGTCTCTTATTTGCTTCCTCCAGCCATTTCTGTGCCTGGGGAAACCCCACCTTCTTTTGATTCCTTGTCTTATTTCCTGCCTGTTTGCGCAGTAATCTTACTAGATTTTGACATTCTGACTTATTTAAACATCCACTAAACCCATGATCTTTTTTCCATTTATCTAAATATTTTACGTTCTTTGGGTGTAAATCAAACATAAACTTTTCATCTTCAGTTTTGTCATTGCCTTTGGCGCAACTGGTTCCTGTTCCCATTTCTCTTACGAGAAACTATTCCTGTTCCTGAGATCTCTTGTATATGGAATCTATTCACATATACTCCTTATACTTTGAAAAAATTAAATTTCTCCCTTGACTAGTCCCTTAAAATTTAGACAAAAATTCCAATCAGAAACAACAAAAAAATAGCGTTTTGCTTACCTTTGTGATTCCTCCGCCCTGTTTCGCTGCCACCTCACAGATTGAATCTGGAAAGAGTGACTGGCCTCTAATTTCGACCTGTTTCAGTCGGAGGTCTTTCGTTCGAGGAGAGCCTGATCTCTCTCCACCTGCGCAGGTTTTCAGCCTCTCTTTGTTCGATTCGCTCTGTGCAGGGGCCACCCCACGTTGGGCGCCAGTTATGTCGAAAGATTTTACTCTTCTAACATATTCTGGAAGAATCACACCAAGTTCTTGTAAGCAAGTAAAACAGCTTTATTTTACATGCATGGAGACCTGCTACATGATAGTAGTATGCCAGTAGTCTGGCTACTTGTACTTTGAGTTCTGCTTATATAGACCCTCCTGCACGTACATACACGTAGCACACAGAACATTCATTAGAAGTGATAGTTTGATTACTTGTTTTTACCAGCCAGTACCACAGTTATTCTTGCACTATTAACTTTCTTATCAGCAGTTTAAGATTAACTTCTGCATTCCTCAGTGATCAACACATTCCAGAACATTTCAGTTTGCACGCAGTGAACATTTTTCTGCTTAACCCTTTATATACAGAATACAAAATATGTTGAACATCAGTATTTTTCCACAAAACTGCTTGCTCTTTCAGTGTCTGTCACTTATGTAATATGTATTTACTAAATATTTTCTCTATGTATTGCCGTTCATTTTTTTTTCTTTTTCTTTTTTTTTTTTTTGGAGCTTTTCTCCCTGGGACTCCGCTGAAAATGGACATGTATCTAGTCAGACTATCCCAGTCAACAAATGTAAAATAAATAAATAAATAAATAATAAATAAATAAAATCCTGCAAAAGCATCAGAGACCTCCAAAGCAGACACTCAAACAACCTGTACCTCCCGTCACAAACCAAACAACACATGCAACACAAAATCAGTGTGCCGCACAATCACAGCCCTTAAGGCGAAAAAACATACCTAACACACTAGTAATAGGTGACTCTATAGTCAGGCACACTGACGTCCCACTCACTAGGCTGGACAAGAAGAAGGTTACTATTAGCTGCCTGTCGGGAGCCAGAATCTATCACATAACACAAGCACTCAGGTCACTCCAGAACAAGTACAAATATGACTCTTGTCATTGTTCATGTTGCTGTGAATAACCTGAGATGTACCTCCCTGGACTACACGAAAAGAGACATGGAAGAGTTCTCTGATCAGGTAGCCCAGGCTGGTATGACCCTGACCCTGAGTAGCATCCTGCCCTCACCAAGAATGATACCTCAGTATAAAGAAAAAATGATCAATTTCAACAATTGGCTAAGCTTCTGGTGTCATTCAAAGGGGATCCAGTGTCTGTCAGCCTGGGTCGACATGCTCGACAAGCTGCATTGCTTCACAAGAGATGGCTTGCACCTGTCACCCCTACACTTTCGAATACTGGCCAAGGCTCTTGCTGCCCCCATAGTGCCTTTTTTAGGCAAGGCTCAAAAGTGAAACCCACCTCCATAAACAGCACAATTAACAAAAAACTGAGGGTCATGCTACTCAACGCCAGGAGTTTTAAATCTCAAAATGCACTCGCTCGAAGCACTCCTCAGTATGGAGAATGTCGACATCTGTGCAGTAACTGAAACCTGGTTCAAGGCTCCAGAGAGCACCCCAGCACTACCGGGCTACAACTCGTACCACACGTTTCAACCACAGAACATGGACCAAAACACAAAAGGAGGGGGTGTATCCATTTTCATCAAGGATAAGTACACTTCCAGGTTAGTGGCACAGCATGATACCTCTGAGATCATCCATGTGCAACTAACATCAGGCAAATCTGCAATGCAAATTGTGGCCTGCTACAGATCACTCTCCATGACCCAGGACCACCACTCCACCTTTCTGGAGACAATGGAAAACATGAAGGTCCTACCGAACACCCTGATATTGGGCAATTTCAATTACCTTACCATTAACTGGGAAAACTACTCGAGTACAAATTCCCAGGCCCAGCGCTTCCTGGAATTCATTAACTCAAATGCCCTGGATCAGCTGGTAAACTCCCCTACCAGAGATGAAAACATATTGGACCTGGTCATCACAAACATGGGCAACAGGTGTTCCACACCGGAAGTCAACCCATGACTGGTTAGATCAGACCATAAACTAATCACTCTGGATGCCACACCTCACCACCACCCCCAAATAAGGAAAACACAGTAAAAATCTTTTCTAAAGCAAACTTCACCTTACTTAAGACAGAGGCGATAAGTTTCACAGCCCCCAGTCTAAAGGATAATGTTGCCCAAGATGCAGAAACCTTTACAAATGCACTCTATGAGCACCTACAAGGATGCGTGGATCATGCCATCCCTTGCAAAACCAAGACTCACTCCTCTAAGAGAAGGAAACCATTCTGGTGGACCCCTGCCATAAACAGGCTATACAATAGCAGGAGAAAACTAGTTCAGAAAGAAACAAATCCCAAGAAGGAAAGACATCCTGATCAGAATCAGTAAGAAACTAAGGTCCCTCATAAAATCATCCAAAGCTACTTTCAAAAGAAAAATAGCCAAGGATTCAAAAGATAACCAAAAGGCCTTCTTTAGCTATGTTAAGAATCTAAGTGGCAACTCACAGATATGCACTGAACTAGTGCAAAATAGTACAAAATACACTGAACCTACTGATATTGCCAACATCCTGGCAGATAGATTCAGTGCAAACTTCTCCCACCTTTCACCCCCAAAAGGGCCCACAACAATACCGGAAAAGTGTAGTGTCCCGGAAATCACAGATGCACAGATGAAAATAGCCCTTTCAAAAGCCAAAAACACAGCATCATTGGGGCCAGATGATGTCCCAGGCTGCGTCTTGCACGAACTACAGAACAAACTAACCCCCCACCTAAATATGCTGTTCAGCCTTAGCCTCTCCACAGGCTACGTGCCCATAGAATGGCGCACAACAACCGTTATTCCACTCCACAAAGGAGAGGCCACAACTGACCCTGGTAACTATCGCCCCATAAGCCTGACTAGCCTGGTATGCAAGGCTATGGAGAGCATCTTCATGGAACTCATTAACAAAGGCATTGGGAACCTCCAAACAGTTGACCTGACCCAGTTCGGCTTTGTTAGGGGCAGATCATGTCTACTAAACCTGGTTGACTTCTTCGAGACAGTCACCAAGGCCATAGGGGAGAGAAAGGTTGTTCACACAGCCTACCTTAATCTTGCCAAGGCTTTCTGCACCATTCCCCACTTGAGTATTACAGAAAAACTTACCAGCCTGAACATAAACCCCTACTTCATGAGATGGATTACCAAATGGCTTACAGATAGAACTCACACGGTAAGAATAGCGGGCTCCAGGTCTGACTCTAAACCAGTCACAAGTGGTGTCCCGCAAGGCTCGGTCCTGGGACTCCTACTGTTCGGCATATACTTCTCAAAAGTACAGGCAAACACAGGAGAACTATGGCTAACCAAGTTTGCCGATGACTGCAACCTGAGAGCCATAATTGACTCTCCGTCTGACATGGACATCCTCCAAAAGGGCCTTACTGAGACGGACACCTGGTGTCAAAGTCATGGCCTCAAGCAAAATGCCAAATAATGCATAGTCATCCCATTTGGGAAAAATAAAACACCCATGAATTACCACATAGGTGGCAGCCCCCTTAATAAAGAAGAAGTAATAAGAGCTCTGGGGACCCAAGTAGATAGTATTCTCTCCTTTGACAATCATATTGCCAAAGTAGTTAGGAAATCCTTCTATGTGGCCCATCTAATTACTAAAGGGTTCGCATCTAGAAATAAAGAGGTTATAGTGCCCCTCTACTCATCACTCATCAGACCCATCATAGAGTACAATGCCCCATTTGGGATGTACCTCACAATACACTTCCAACAGCTGGAGAGACCACAAAAGTACTTCACTAAGAGGATTACTGGCCTCAAACATATTTCCTATGCAGCCCAACTGAAAAAACTCCGGCTGTACTCAGTGGCATATTGCTTACTCAAAGGTGTTCTCTGCCTACTTACAAAGCCATGTCCATCTCAGATTTGATGGACATGCTTCACCTAAAGAAAAACAAGTCACTATGAGCCATGCACTCTAGTGAGCTAAACCTCTCCACAACAATAAATAGAACATGCTGGAGGGATAGATTCCTGTCACAGAAACTCCCCATGCTTTGGAACAAAATTCCAAACTACATTAGGCAGAGTCCCTCACTAACGCTCTTCAAGAGAAACCTTGACGAGTGGATGGGTAACAGAAAATACACCCCTGGGATAACTTCATTGGCTCTGCTTGACAGAGGATCAGTTAATTAATCAATCAATGGGGTGGCGAAAGCCGATACACTCTGGTTAGGCTTATAAATGCCCTCGGGAGATAGCCTATTACCTACCTATGAACCCATGAACAATATACTGTGAATTCAAAGATTGATATAAATATTAGTGTACATATGATATGTAAAATAATACACGTATACCATCATTAAAACAAGATAAATACAATGTAAATCATATCAGTATACTAAAAAAAATACCAAAACTTAAAAACAGGAAGGAAAATGTTTCCTTGATGCTGACATCAAAATCCCACTCACATATTCAGACATTATTAGACTAAATACAATATCATATAGCATTGAAATGAGCTGACATGTTATAAGTGCAACAGTTCATTATTCACTCAAAGCAAATGTCAGAGTGGAAAAATTCAAATGGTGGCTAAGGAGGAGGACAGGAAGAGTGAGAAAAGGTATTGGTTAGAAGTAGTAATCAGGGTAGATATGAGAGGCAGGAGAAAAAAATGAGTAAAAGCAAAATTACAAGTAAGAGAAATGAAACGAAGGAAAAGGAGAGATAGGATGCACAAAAATATTTGCAGCTGCGAACTGACGAGTGGATGGGTAGCAGGTGTCATAAAACTGGGTTTGGAGACAAGTGTGATGACATTGAACAAAACAGCTTTGTATATATTAACCATGTATCATTGTTGTGTGTGTGTGTGTGTGTGTGTGTGTGTGTGTGTGTGTGTGTGTGTGTGTGTGTGTGTGTGTGTGTGTGTGTGTGTGTGTGGTGTAAAAGAACTATAAAGCAAATCTGCACTTACACCTACTTGCTGCCCTGCTGAGGGGAACACTTGTGTAAGTGCAGTGGACTGGCTCCAAAGAAAGGATTGGAGCATACTTCTCAGCATCTTAGAACACAAAATCTGGACAAGGTCATAAATAATGGGGGGGGGTCAAAGCTCCAAAAAAAGAACAATTTTTAAATATTGCTCTTACAGACTTAGAATGTTGATAACATGTTTTGCATTAGCGTGGTTTTCTTAAGGATTTGAAGTCTGCCAATCAAATGCTTGTCATTATTTTCTGATTTCAATGTTCAATGATTTGCCAGTGATTTGATAGAAAACTGCAATTTTATGAAAAATAGACAAAAACTGTGAGACAAAAAATCTGGACTTTCTGCAAAAATCTGTACAGTTGAGAGGTATGAGTCATCCATCAATTGTTTTCATTTGCCAAAGCCATTACAGCAGTGTTTCGCAGAGAGGTGGGAAAAGCCTTAAAGTTGACTGGTATGTTGTGTGGGTGTGGGTAGCTGTGTTTGTGGGAAGTGGAGGTGTGCCTTTGTAAGTGTGGGGTGAATGTTATGCATTATGAAATGGAGAGATTAAGAGTAAAATTGTGCTCAGTGTAGGCGATTTCATCATTGTTTGATTGAGACATATACATTTCCCTGTGTTTGTCAGTACAATGTTTGAGTGCCCTGTTTGGAGTATGGCATCACTGCTACCACTGCTGGTACTCTCAATTCAAGTATATGATTTGGAAGTTTTCTCCGGGAATCTGTCGCTGAGAGGATGAGAGAAATGCAAGTATAGAACTAAGACAAACTACATAAAGCAATAGTAAAAGAAAGTACTGAGTCACATCAGAGGCTTGGTAGGTCATTGTTAAGAAACTGAGAACTGTTGTAAAACTTACATTAAATATCATAAGTTTAGGTTATGCTATAAGAGAATAACTATTCAAAGATAACCACGTGAGCAGCAAGAATGTATTATAAATTGAATATTTTACTGTGCTCATTTTAAGAAAGGGATATATTGGCCTCAACTCTGGATTGATTTGTTTTTTTTTTTTTTTTTTTTTTAGAAATAATTCCTGGGAAATGCTATTCAGAAGTGAAGAGACATATGAGGGAACAGTTTTAGTAGCACACCAGGCAGTGATTTCTTTGTCTATTGTCATGCAAAGCTGACTAAATAGTTAAATCTAGCCAAGCTGGAAATGTGGGACTCTAGCCCACTGAAGGAGGAGAGATAGAAGGAGTAACTTGACAAGGAATTTAAACTTGCAAAACTGC
>NC_056725.1:1294930884-1295031531 GCF_019279795.1 Protopterus annectens | reverse complement strand
CATCGGCTTCATTTCTCTAAGTGTAGGAGCATGCCCAGTATGATCTTCTATATTGAGCATATGCATCCATTCCAGGGAGAGTTGGACTCCAATTCAGGGTTTTGTGTGTTACAGCTACACATAGCAACCTGTTTCTGCAGGATATCTGTAGATAGGTTGCCAATTTGGAGACACAATGGGCGTAACATATGGGGGAAACTGTCACTATTGCTGTCTGTGCTGCTTGTGTAACATGTTTGGTTGTAGTATAGATTTTCTGACATATGTAGTGTTTTACACTGTGATGTATCATGTCATCAACTACTGACAGATATCACTCACATTTATTTACCAGGGAAATACAATATGAATGAAGCTGATACCAATATTCTGAGGCATATAGACTACACATTCTGGCACACTCCTGCCATTGTGGAGGGTTACCTACAAAAAATGGACTGCTGGTTCTGTGTTAATGGTCCAGCACCTTGTTAGTATGCTGGCTGGGTATCCCCTTCTTGTGCTTTTCTCCACTTATTGGAATGGCCATATCCTGCTGTGGCCATACCTCTCAGCTGTACAGATACACCCAGGTTATCCAGAGGAAGGACTCATATATCTGGTCAGTTTACCTTCACATTGTGGTTTACAAGTGGTTTTGTGGCTATTCTTTCATGGGTTTGCAGTCAGGGGGTAGTATTGGCAGATATTAGAGTTTCAGACTTCACACACTCCATGACATCCATGCTTCTACATCCACCCTCTGTTATTCTCTCCTCTTCCTAACATTATGAATGCAATATCTCTGAGGTATCACTATAGTTGGGCCTTTATCCTAGTAGTAGTTATAGCCTGGTCCACAGTTCTTGCAGTAGGACATGAGGAGGCATGCTATTGGCATTTGTCAGCATGGCCTTGCATTTGTTTTCTGTTTACTGTATTAGGTTGTTAGTTAGGACCCCCTGACTTTCCATACACTGGCACTATGGTGAGGCATGGACCTTTGCCTGAGGACTGTAGGCCATTTGAGAGTGCTGCAGGCCATCTGTAGCAAGCCAGTGCATTCTGTCACTCATACGTTCCCAGGCTGCAAGCCAGTGGATTACCCTGGGGTGACAGGGGTAAGTGGTTGAGGTGTTCCTATCGATCCTTCCTGTTCATATTGATTCACGAGTCTGGATGTGGGCAGGTTGCGGCTTACAGCTAGGGACACACCTGCATAGGACACCTATTCAGCATACAGCATCATGTATGTATTCCCATACAGAGTTGGGTTCATGCTGTACTCATTCCCTACATGAAGGATATGACCTGTGAGAAACCTGCGGCAGATGGTAGGGTGAGCTGGGTGCATGTGTGATATGGAAGCTACTGGCACCGACTCACAGATATACCTGGGACATTCCCCTTGTGCTGCCTTGTGTGTGAACATGGGCAGCCTATCATTATTTTATAACTGTGCCTTTTGTGGTCTGCCAGTGATTGGCCAGACTACCAGTATTCTATACTAGAGGGACAACTAATGTGATGCTAACCTCTATGTATAATTCCAAAGTTATATGCAGTTGACAGTTATTTTATACATACTCTGTGTAGGTTATTTCCACCTGTGTATTGTTTCTATGTATAGGCCGCTGTTCATGGTGTGTCCAGCTTTCCAGCAGTGACTGATATTGACATCTGGACAGTGAGTATGTACAACTGCTGACATGGGTGTAGCTGGGTATCAGTGTGGTTGGCACTGCAGTTGTTGGAACATGGCCCTGTCGGCCACTGTACTGTACCTAGGCCACTGAGACACAACCATCCAGGCCCACATGCTGACCACTTCCAGACAATATTAAACACACAACAAACTTACACATTGACCCCTGCATATTGGATACATGTAACAATATAGATTGGGACAGCTCTGGCAATCTGTGCTCCAGTGATATTACTCCTCAAACTTACATGTTACTGCATTTCTACATGGGATTGTGGGGAGGGGCGGTGCACACCTGAGGACTTTAAACATTTGCAATGACTGTATTGGTATTTTGGTTACTCTGTTGGCTTCCATTTCATATTGTATTGTGACTTATCATGCAGAGAGGGGGCATATCAGTAGAGTACACATGTTAGATTTTAATGGCATAAATTTCAGTTTCAGACTTCTTACCCTTCATAACTAAAATGCAACTGCCAGACCTGTTATAGTATGTGTGTGTAGGTCTGGAGGGAGGTTGTTCACCATTGCCATCATTTGTGGGCCTTAGCTCGGCCTTTCTTTATGGTCATCTACACCTGTCCTGCTGCGTGAGGCTGGTGGTGGGTATGTGACCCTCACTGACATCCATGTGTGTGACTTATTGACACCCACAGTTATTTGGGCCATCACACGTACTGCGGTGGGAGTGGTCACCTTGTGTAGTACTGCCTAGTATGTTGACACAGTATTTGTTATGGATTTCCTGCTGTCCCATATAGCTGTTTGCTGTCTGCTGCTATCCCATTCAGCTACCCAATTCCCTTGCATGCTTGCATCCATACCATACATACAACTATCAGAAAATACTACTCCATTCAGTAATTGATAGGAAGGGTGACTTACCTTGCTGCTGGCATGCACACCCATTTAGGCTATGTACACACTGCTCAGGCACATCTGACACACACCCTTCCTTAGCTATGCTTAGCTAAGGGCAAACACGGGCCACAGAGCTCCAGTGAGCTTACAGCAAGCATGACACACCCCCTTATGAAGTCATTCAGCTCTTACACTTGCACTCTTGTATTGCTGCACCTACATGGGTAGGTACAAGCTGAAACTTTGAAGAAATATGTGATTCAGTATAACTCCCTCATTTGCATACCCCAGTGTGTAGGTCGTTAGTTACTGCACTAAAATGGACCCTTTCCCCTTGACAACCAATGCTCCCTGGTATTGTTTACATTATGCATGCCATTCACTATAATGGCAAAATACAGAATTAACTTAAAATTGAGTTTTCACATTTTTTTTTTTTTTATTTTCGGCATGATCCCATTTGCCGCTGTCCTATGCTTAAATGGCCGAGATTGGCCAAAAACAAAAAAGTTTAATTTTCATAATAATTAATCACTTTTTAATGCCAATGGTCTTATATTTGGCCATCGGCATGTCGAATTTACATAATACATGCTTTTCCATGAGCTGTCATGCATCCGTTTTGTCAGTTTCTGGGTACATTTCTGCATTGACACTGTTCTAGCATGGAGACCTGGCAGCTTGGTGAATCACTAAATCACCTCATTTGCATGGTTTTCACCAGCAAATGAGGTGATTTGCATATTTGCCAGTTTTTCGTGCTAGAACAGTATAGGACCGCTTGTGCACGTGACAACAGCACTATCCTGAATCGCTCGGCGGCTATTTTCCATGCAGGAGCTCGTACACAGTTCCTGCATGGGAAATACGACTTGCTGAATCCTGGGGAGTGTATCAACGTTTATAAAGTTGCTTCATCAAGATGACAGTCTTTTGTACAAACTTCACTTTAGTGTGATATGATTGTGTCCATAGTCTTTAAAAAATTCCAGCTCCTTTGATCATATCCAAGAGGATATATATAAAAAAGACACTCTAGCTCCTACGCTAGCAAAGTGACATGCCCTCTGTAACATAAAATGTGCATGGAGAGCAGTGGAGCAGGTAGCCAAGGAATAGGGAAATGCAGGGAAAAGTGTAGAAGTAGATGTGACACTTTATTCAGTTATTGCTTTTTTCAAAGGTGGCAGCCTTAAGACATGCAAACAACAAATCCACTTGTTTTGAGGCAGTTTATATACCCTCAGACTGACTGTAATACATTAGTCTAACCTGGGGATGCTTCATCTTTTGCACCTTGCATCGGTTACTGCTAGAAGATGCAGCATCCATGATATGGCACCAAAGTCAATCAGGATAATATCACATGAAAATTATTTTTATTATAATGTTATCATTTTACATCTCTAACATCCTCTTTTCTTGTGCACAAAATATTATTTACACTTAAGCCATGACTATAAGATGTCCACTGTTTGTATAATGTTTCTATCAGCAGACATTGCTTTCTGAGAAAATGGAATTTCACTGTACTTCACATAAGCATAGTTCTAAGCATGCTTAAACTCAAATGGCATCAAATGAGTTTACCTTATCACACAAAAGAGGTGACTGTTTTGTTAATGCTCCTTAAATTATTTGTACAACATTTGAATATTTTTTAAAGTATACCTCATGTCTTTGGTCTGGTGCCACTATAAAACTTAAGAGCTTTCTAATTGCTATGTATTTATTTAACTGATTTACTACACGTGATACATAAATACCCCAGAGATGATAATATTGCTATGAAATGGCAAAAACTGGCTCTCTTAAAATACATAGAGGTCTGTCACTCCCTGGTAATGGGTTATGTATTAAATGTACATTTGAGCTAGCTGTAATAAACATGCAGTATGGGGATGGGCTATGTTTCGGTTGCAAAACACTAGAAGCTAATAAAACAATAAAAAAAAAAGAAAATATTTAAATACACAGTGCATATAGTACATGTAAAATAATCATGACTCATGGTACTATAGCAATATAACATGCTTGGGTGTGATACTAGATTTACTCTGGTCTGCCTCTGAAGTTGATGCTCATGACCAGACCATATCAGGTGTGAGGAAGTCTCAGCCCTACCTCTCAACCTCAAAGTATAAAAAATCTGGGCAAATCTTAAAAAATGAGGGACAAAGGCCCAAAATACTAACAGATTTTAAATATTGGACTTACAAACTTAGAAAGTTGATAGAATAAAATATTTTATGTTAGCATATATTTTCTGAAAGATACAAAGTCTGAAACTCAAATGTCTGTGATGTTATTTAGTGTTCAGTTCTCACTGATTTTCCAGAAAACCATAATTGTTATGAGGAGCCAACCAAA
This sequence comes from Protopterus annectens, assembly GCF_019279795.1. Lineage (NCBI taxonomy): Eukaryota > Metazoa > Chordata > Ceratodontiformes > Protopteridae > Protopterus > Protopterus annectens. The sequence continues at coordinate 1,295,026,613 of NC_056725.1, read as the reverse complement.
ATATTTGAAAAAAATCTGGACATTCAATGAAAATCTCAGCAGTTGAGAGGTATGGTCCCTGTGTAACCCACGGTAAGTCATAGCATGTTGCTATGTTTCCTTACAAATGGCTTATAGGAAGAAAACAAAAGGCTTAAGAATTTCAAAATGTATGCTACAGAACCAAATATTTCCCTGCACTAAAAGCGGCAGTTTATAACAGAAGAAATGAGTGAAGAATCTTGTTAATTCAGTGGCCAGTCTTACCTGGCACATTATGTTTCAGAGCTATGCAAATGAGATGTAATAATTAACTCTATGTTATGCTGAACTGTGAATCTAGTAGTTTCCGTCTACTATTGAGCTAGGCACATTGCTTTTAACTGTTGTTTCTGCTGTCCTGGTGTCTGAATTACTGATAAAAGCTGTTAAATCATTTAAGGAGTTTGATTTTTTTAGCAAGCAAAAGAATAACTTGTAGTAAAAAAAGAGACCCATCAATTACATAACAACATATTTCCATGGATTACAATATACTGTTCCAGTGAATGTAATCAAACTCTGGTCTGTAGTATATTAAGCATAGCAAAACACAAGTTTGCTCCTAAGTTGAATGTTCCATAACCCTTGAGAGTGTTTTATAGAGCAATCTATTTATGTATGTATGTATGCATGCATGTATTTTTAACAAGATAGAGATGTAGTCAAAGATGTAATTTGACCATGCATGATATATAACTTTTTACAGTATGCAATAATCTATGATATAACATATTTACATAAGGTAAGAAAACATGACAACAGTTTTAAAAATGAAACACTATAAATGAATATAGTCTAACCAATGTGTCTGTGAATATATGTGAATATAGTCTAATTGATGGGGGTATGAATACATGCTGCAGTGATTTTCCTTGTTAGTCATCATCAAAACAAAAACATTTATATTCATTAGTAAGATGTTTTGTTAGTTTCTTTTGTGTATCAGCTTGTTGTCTTACTTCCTGAATATGGATATTCCAAGATGCTACTCTCAGTTGTCAAAAGACCTTTTCAACAATGGCATTGCTTTATGAGACCTTATCAAAGTGATGGTGTTGTGTACAAGGAGTGGATAGCTACTTTTTCAATGCCAGGTTTGGAGGCTTGAGGAACAATATGAACAATATGACATTTTAATGTCATGCAACTCAACAAAAGTCTTACCTTGCAGTTATAAGTAGCCACTTAAGCCTTTGTGATGCTGTCTTTTCATTTTTAGATTAATGATTTGGCAGATACTGTTAACTGATGTCTGACAGAGTGTGTGTGTGTGTGTGTGTGTGTGTGTGTGTGTGTGTGTGTGTGTGTGTGTGTGTGTGTGTGTGCGTGTGTGTGTGTGTGTGTGCGTGTGTGTGCACGAGTGCGCGTGTGTGTTTCTGTGTGTGTGTGTGTGTGTGTGTGTGTGTGTGTGTGTGTGTGTGTGTGTGTGTGTGTGTATGCACACATGGGCTGTGTGTGCATGTGTGTGTGTGTGTGTGTGTGTGTGTGTGTGTGTGTGTGTGTGTGTGTGTGTGTGTGTGCGTGTGTGCACGAAGTGTGTGTTTATGTGTGTGTGTGTGTGTGTGTGTGTGTGTGTGTGTGTGTGTGTGTGCACGAGTGCGTGTGTGTGTGTGTGTGTGCGCGCGCGCGCACGTGAGTGTGCATGTGTGTGTGTGCGTCTGTGCGTCTGTGCGTGTCTGTGTGTGTGTGTGTGTGTGTGTGTGTGTGTGTGTGTGTTATTTCCCGTGCTTAAGGAACACATTGTTGACAATATTCAGTTTTAAGAAATAACATCTGGATTGTTATTACCTTTCTTGCTTTCTTGCTTCTTGGGGAAGTAGGTTTTCACATGTGTAGCCTAGTCCAAGCTTCATTAATACATGATTAGTTATGTGATCCATGTGAATAGAAAACAAAAGATTCTGGTGAAATAATGTACCATCATATGCTTATTGTGATACAGTAGGAAGGAATTTTCCTTGAAAGTTTGTTATGTTATGACCCCTCTGTCAAACTTATTAAATACTTATTAATTATTAAATACGCAGACAATACAACTATCATCGGGCTCATCAGGAATGGCGATGAGTCTGCATAGAGACAGGAGGTTGAGCAGCTGGCCCTTTGGTACAGACAGAATAATCTGGAACTGAACGCTCAAAACTGTGGAGATGACAGTGGATTTTAGGAGTGGTACTACAATATTATCCCCCCTCTTTATATTTAATACTGCTGTGTCAGTTGTGGAATCTTTCAAGTTTTTGGGATCTATAGTGTCCCAGGACTTGAAGTGGGAGACCAATGTAGGGTCCATCATAAAAAAGGCACAACAGCAAATGTACTTTCTGTGACAGCTGAGGATGTTCAACCTCCCACAGGCACTGTAGATTCAGTTCTATACAGCAGTCATTGAGTCTGTTCTCAGCTCATCTATAACAGTGTGGTTTAGATCTCTGTCTAATCATGACAAAAATAAGTTACATTGAATAGTCATGTCTGCCAAAAATATCATTGGTGCTAGTTTGTCCTCCTTACAGGACCGGTACTATTCCAGAGTCATGAAAAGGGCAAGGAAGATCATCACCGACCCTTCACATCCAGGCCACCATCTTTTTGAACTATTACCATCAGCCAGTCATTATAGATTAATACGCACCAAAACAAGCAGATACAAGAACATTTTTTTTCCACAGGCTATCAAGTTCATAAACAGTTTACTCAACGTATTAGGTTAGGTAATTATTTTTTCAAGCCTCTGAGGATTCTGCAGTATTGTTTACACATTGTTAATATTTGTTTCTTTCAGAGTTTATTTCAGTATTTCTTGCACTCAGTTGCATTTTGCACCTTGTATGTATATGTATATGTATATTTACTTTTGTGTCTTGTTCTTAATAGTTGCATGTATGTCATTTATGTAATTCATACTTGGAGAGTCACTGAAATCAGAGTCAAATTCCTTGTATGCATGCATACTTGGCCAATAAATGTGATTCTGATTCTGCTGTCCAAGGCTGTTTAGTTTATAACTTTAAGGGCCAGATGTCTTGATTGTTGTCTAGTTTTTAATGACAAGGTCCATCCTCAGTAGCCAGTTTCATATGCTTATTAAGTCATTTGCTAAGTTTTGTTAAAATAGGGTTATGGAGTTGTACAATCTGAGAATAAAAATGCCCTCAGCAAGCAATGTGCAGTTGAAACTGGGTAGATGGAATGATAAGGGCTTTATGAAAATGGGCATTAATAGTAGATCCAAAATGTTTCCCTGTGGAATACCAACAGAAAAGATGGCATTGATCCAGCTAAAAAAAAATCCAGCTGGTGTGGAATGAAAGGGGCAGCCCCTACAAGGGTAAGGTGTCAGGGGGTACAGCTGACTGATGCCAATCGATTGATAGTGCCATAACGGCATTCAGAAATGAATATTAATACTGAATTTGTAGTCAGAGCTGAAGCTCTTCAATTCTTCATCTGTGACATTTAGAGTATAACAAGCTGCTTGCTACATTTGTAGTAAGCAGTTTGCTGTGGTTTATAAAGAAATTTAAAAAATGTAGGAGAAGGAGAAGAAGAAATAGAATTAGAATAATGAGATCTGAGAGCGTGTTGCATTATGCTGTGTGAAATATCCATTGGATGTTATTGGGGTGAGGAAATAAAGTTTGTAAAGGAGTTCAAAAATTCTTTGCTTAGACAGTCTTTTGTTTCTAGTGTGTTGCCGATTATTGGTAAAAGGCATGAGGCACTTCTAAAATTGTACAGATCATACATTGGATTTTTTTATATAGGTGGCCTTAACTATATTAGTTATATTATGTGTCATTTTGCCTAAGTTCCTGAAAGGCTAATCTTGTGGTGTAATTGATGGTATTTATTTTCCATTTATGCACATAGTGACTCCTTCTGTCAGTAATTGTCTAATGTTCTGAATTAGCCATAGGCATGAGACGGATCTTGGCCACAGCTGATTCTGTGGAGAAAAAATCTATTCTGCATGGCCTCAATCAGATTAAGTAATATGCTTAGGTGCAATGTCAGTGATAAATTGTACATAACTTAAGACAATTTTTTTCTTGTTCTTTCTTGACTTAAAAGACTACCTTGTAGTAATGTGGTCACTTTGACTGCTGGGTAGGATTGTTACTTTGCTACATTTTTGTGCAAAGTTAGCTATCACAAAATTAATGAGGTATGGCAAGTGAATTACAAAAAATGTTCTTCATGGGTTTCAAATGAGATGACTGAGGCCATATTAGGTAAAGGTTTTATTTAGTTGTTTTCAGTATGGCCTTACCCAATTCAGGTTTATGAGGAGTATCTTACGGTTTAGTACCTCAACAGATAGCTTACTTAATATGGTGCTGGTAGATCAGAAGGCTGTGAGTTCTACTCCCACACCAGACAGTTGGATTTATTTTCCAATGCTGACACTGCAGTGTGTTGGGGAGTGATGCAGCACTCCTGACTGTGCTGACCCTCGGATGCGATGTAAAGCTGTTGGCTATATGTTAAACTGAGGACCATATATGCCTGAGTTAGTGGTAGCTGAGGGGGATGTAATAGATCCCACAGGACTTATCGAAAAGAATAAGGGAAGTTTCCTGGTATCCTGGCCAAAATTCATCTAGTGAAAAAAAAGGAAAAACTGTTGCAAAACACGAAGATGCCAAACAGGAACAAAAGAATGAGCCACTCCACAGTAATAAATGCACCTATTCAGGCCAAATTCAATAAAACCAATTCTGGATTTTCTTGAAGAAAATAAAACAAATGATAAGCGCTTTTGTCTTTCTACTTTGGAGTCAGAGTCTGTAGCAGAAATTAGAATCATCACTTGTAACGAATGTAATTTGATATGTGGCATTACTTTTGACTTAAAGTAGCACCTTATTTCTACTCTTAATCTGTTATTGAAGAAACAGATATAGTTTTGTTGCAGAACATGGGAGATGTAGTGTTGGTTTTACGCCAGGATTCTTTGATTGTTAGGACTGAAGGATTGTGTTGATTTATCCACATTTCCGTTGCTATCCATTTTTTATTTTCAGCAGACAGTGCCACACAAACATCATTCTGTTTATGGAGGTTGAAACGAGAACAGGTAGTTTGAGTAGTACATGGGGGGGTCTTGGGCTCAGTTCAGTGTCTCTTGGTTTGGTAATAGTAAAACGCAGTTAGAAAAGTGGAAAATTTAAGTGGAGCTTTGGTGAGCTCTAGTAAGATCTTATTGAATTCTGCTTCAGTGACTCAGGACAAAGATACAGCCACTGATCAACACCTGGTCAGAGTAAAAGAAATGACTGGTAAACATTTGCTCAGCCTCCAGCATCAGAGTTCTGCAATGATGAACCGGTCATTTACCTCACTGCAAACCCCTAAGTCCAGTGCATCCTTATAGAAGCTCAGATCAGAGGATAGTGTAGATGCTTATATAGTTGCTGTAGAAAGGTTTGTTCCAAGATACAACTATCCCCAGGCCAAATGGGACGGAATTCTGTCATTATATATAATAAGGACCTTGAAAATGCTGATACACATAACTAACAGAACCTGAAGTATGACATTTTGGCAAGAACTGGTAAGACAGGGATGTTCTCCGCAGCCCTGAACCAAGTTTCCGTGACCGCACAGATGTCAGCATCTTCCAGTGTGGGGAGAGCCTCCAGTGAGTGCATTTTCAGGTTAAGGCTCCTAGCCTTAAGCAACATGATCTTCAGTTTGCTTTTTGATAGATCTTTTATGTTGGAAGATTTGTCTTTGGGACATTGCCTAAAACAGGCACAATGGGGGATTCAAGAGCCTTGGCCAGGATCCAGAATCCCAGGAGTGAAGGCCTTCTCTGGCAAAGAATCAAGGCCTGTCAACCATGTCATCCCAGGCAGACAGATACTGGATCCCCTTGGAATGACACCAGAAATTAAGCCAATTGTTGAAGTCAATTATTTTTGTTGGTATTTTGGTATTATTCTTGGTGAAGGTAGGATGCTGTTTAGGGCTATCGTCATACCTGCCTGGGACACATATTCTGAGATCAATCATGTCTCTCTTCATGTAGTCCAGGAAGGTACATCTCAAGTCATTCACATCAACATGGACAATGAGAGAATCATACTTGTTGTGGAGAGCTTTAAGTGTGTGCATGATTTGGCGGATTCTGACACCAGACAAACAACTGACCATGACTTTTTCTTTGTCGAACCTGGTGAGGGGGGCATCAGTTTGTCTCACAACTGAGTCATCAATGACTAGTATGTTTGCTTTACTGTTATACCTTGTGGGCTGTGTTGGTTTATTGTTTTGCTTTATGGGTTGTGTTTGTGAGACACTGGTGTGTTGTCTGATGTATGTGATGTGTTTTATGTTGTGTGTGGAATGTTTGTGTGTGCGTGTTGTGCCTGGCTATGTGATGTGAGTGGTGTGGTGTTTGTGCTGGCAATCTCCACTTTGTCAGAAGTACTGACTGTGGTGTGAGAGAGCATGGATTCCAAGTTACTGACGAGGATACATTTCTCACAAGTACAATTATGTGCTAGGAGAAAAAGGCTGTCAGTAAACATGAGGCAGTTGCTACACTGTCTCAGTATGCCCATGTTGAACAGGCTGGCAGGAGAAACTGCTGGGAATTGTCCAGATATAGTGTACAGAATACTTGGGCGGACTTATGGAGAGAGGGTTTTGATAAGGGTTTGTCCAAAGAGTGTAGACCACAAAAACCTTCTTAAATGTAAAGTATCTGGCCTGAAGCCCAAATGCTAAAACCAGGGTTGCCACCTTTTGTTGTGGTTAAAATCAGACCAACGCCACACCCCTCACACTGTCCATAATCTCACCCATTTCCACCCCTCTCCCACCCACTTTTTTGCCCATTCTGTGACATCATTGCAATGTCAGACAATGGGGAATGCCCTCTTTTTTCCGTTCGCAATGCCTTTATTTCTGCTGATTTACTATGCATTTCCATAAACAGCATAGTAAATCTGACGATTTAACAAATTCCGATAGTCTGTTTCTTTTTTTGAAACAGAATACTGGAGTTTGTACAGTGTTTTCCAGACTACCAGACAATCAATTTGATTTCCAGATAGTCCAGAAAAAAATGGATAGGTGGCAACTCTAGCTAAAACCAAAACTAGGACACTTAGAATAACAGATCAGTTATATCAGGCTACTAACAAGTAGTAATAAATGTAGTAGAATAAAAGCACTTGAACACAGAGCATGCAGCAAAACAAAAATAAGGTAATAAAGTAGGAAGAACACAATTACATTAAAAGCAGCTGAATAAAGTATCAACATTTTTTTCTTTTTTTTTTTTAAGGTGGAGAGGGAGGAAACAGAAGTTAGTTGAAGATTAAGTAACTAAAGTGGTTGGCCTTCCCATATGCTCTGTCTGTACTCTGTAGACTGAGCTGAAGAGATGGGACTGGGAGGAGCAACCACAATCAAAGAAGCAAGGGGGTAGTCCTTCCCAAATGATATCACTGGACTCAGTTGAGCGAGCAAATGAGATGAGAATGGCAGGAGTGACCAAAATCAAATTTACAGCAGGAGCAGGCAATTCCAAAGCCACCAAGTTTAAGAGTAAAACAACACTTGTGTGGGATGGTGGGAAAAACAAACAAAATGCAGTCAGACAGAGGCAAGCAATAAACAATGAAGCAAATAAATAAATGCAGTACAGTTTTGTTAACTATCACTGAAACAGATCAAATGGAAAAAAGTATACTTATATCAGCTTGGCATATCCAAATGGTTATAGAATCAAATACAGCCAGGTAATTAGCTCTGCTATATAAGCTCTGCTACTGAGCACAAATTCACAGAAATGTAAGTCTTTGTACCAGAAGTACAACAGAGAAAATAGACTTTCAGGCAATCATATACAGCTAAAGAAAAAGAAACCAGAACAGTCTTCCCATATAAAACATTTCTCTAGTATGTTTGCAGGAAAGATAAAAGTTTCACAAGGTATGTCCGGAAGTTAAAGCAGTAGAACATTACCAGAATTTCAGAAGCAAGAAGGGAAACCATTTGCACTCGAGAATAAAGATAAACTTTAGAACTGCCTGGTAAAACTAGTTTAATCCAGCACAATATCAAAATTGTACCTTGTGCAAAAGTAAATAAAACAGTTTCAGACACTAGTCTCAATGTCAAAAAGTTAGAGAAGATGTACAAAAAATTATTACATCTGTGTTCAAAAAAGAAGAATCCCAAAGTGAGTGGAATAGTCTATTGTAACAGTTTCCAAACCTGATAGATCTATAAGAATTGCTATTGTGAGAAAGGTAAATAACATATCTACATTTTATTTGTATGCCATGCCTCAAGTGAATGAAATGAATGAAAAATTGGACAAGGATAGGCTTCTGTCCACCCTGGGTCTAGAAAAAGGCTATTGGCATATGTCACTAGCCCCATAAGTTAGCAAGAAAATGGCATTTTTCATACCAGATGGATTCTATTACAGTATCCTGCCTACTGATCTTTGCTGACACCTTCAATGTTTTATAAGTTGATGGGAAAAATTATTAGACCCATATCAACATGTTGGAGTCTACATGGATGACATGGCAATATTCTATGAAGATTAGGAAAGCTATCTCCGTAACGTTTAACCCATTGTAAATGCTATGCATTAATCTGGATTGACTGCTGATGCTCATGAGTGCTAATAAGACATAGCAGAAACTTACTACATGGGCTACATAATAGACCAAGGAATAGTGAAACCACTAGCTATAAAGGCTGAAGCAGTACAAAAATCAACCCTGACAAACCAATAAAAAACAGTTTAAGGCTTTATTTTGGCCCTGTAACTTTTTATCAGAAATTTGTCTCTGATTTTGCTGCCATTGTTTGTCCCCTGATTAACATGACCATGGGTAAAGCTCCCTTCCTTGAAGGTTAAATGGTCATTTGAAGCAACGCAAGCTTCTAAGTAAATAAAAGGTATGCTATGAGCTGAGCCAAAGTTAATATCTCAGACCTTTCTAAGCATTTCTTAGTACATGCAGATGCTTCACAGGTAGGTATAGGCACTCTCTTGCCTGAGAATGCATATGAAAGGAACATTGCATTTCTGCATTAGCACAAAGCTTAGCAATATGGGTAAATCCTCTTCAGTTCGAAAACAGAGAGCGTCTAGCCATCATATGGGTCTTTACTGCCCTTATGTACTACTTAATAGGGAAGAAGTTTGTGCTTATTTTAGATCTGTTTTTTTCAATGACTGTATAGACAAAAAGACAGTGACCCTAAGCTGTATCAATGAGTGCTGTCCCTCCAGCACTACATCTTAAGATCAAACATCTCCCTGGTCATAACCACATAAATATAGATGATGTGCCATGGGTGTACAATGCCTTTGGGCTCAGAACAATAGTTCTATGCTGGGAAGGGTCATGTGGCACTGCAGTGGGCACTGAGTGTAGGAAACACTGTACCATTAACTCTGTTAATGATCTGGCTGCCTTACTCTAAATTGCCTGCCTGACTGAGCATTAACTTTGTTAATGCTCAGTCAGACAGGCAATTAAGAGTGTCAGAAAGTAAATGTGAAGAAGTTGCAGGTAGAGGTATTTTATGCTCATTATCCTGCTAAGGATTAGATTCCTGTTGTCCTGAAGAGAAAGAGGAAGCTAAGATTAATCCCAGGAAGTAACAAGGGTAGTTAAAAGGTGTTCTTGAAAGGCAAAATTTAGAGGACATCCTTGTAGTTTGAAAGGGCTCAAAATTCTTATCCTGCATTCCCAAGAAGGTTGTGTGGAATTACTTGAAATACCTGCTTGTTTGGATAAAGGGACTGAAGTTCTGTAAGCACTGTTTTGTTCTGGATGGCGAGGGGGGGGGCATTTTATATTCAGAGAGAATTTTGAAAAGACTGAAGTGAAATGTGTTGTTTCTGTTAATTACCCCACATTATTGCAAAAAACTGAACTTTTTTATTTTCATTGTATAAATAAGCAGATTTGAATCTATAGATAGAATTGTATAACCTTGTTGACACCCATGTGGTCAACATTAAACTTGGCAGAACTTCAGCAGTCATCCAAATGTTGATTGTTACAGAAAAGATCCAATGTACAATGATATGTGGTGGTAGTGGGTGTCAAGCCTATGTGTGTGTGTATATATATATATATATATATATATATATATATATATATATATATATATATATATATAGCTATGTCCCTCAGTCACTGTCAGATAAGACAGCCTCAGTGTTTTGTGTCAGATAAGACAGCCTCAGTGTTTGCCTACCATGCATAGGTTCATTGACCTATTCATTGCAAATGTACCATAAAATGCACACCCTGTTCTAACAATTTGCAGACTGTTCCCCCACACATTGATGACTAACAGAGTTGTATATATGTCCCCACCTGGCTACCTCTGCAAAGATTACACAAACTTGACTGACAGGTAGTCATTCAGTAGAGGAAATGTGTTGATATAAAGACAGAAGATTTTATGATGCTCACATACATCTTTTCCTCCCACTGCTGGAGGAGATCAGAGTGTCAGCATTTTAGGTCACCATACCCTTGGTTAATGCTTGGCCTAAATCATACCAGACACCTGCTTTTCTGAAGAGTCCATTATAATGGCCTAACTACTTCTCCTCATAGCACCTGTGCAGGTAGCTAGACTTGAATCTCCTTTGGACACTAAGCTAGAGATCTTTTTGCTGCCATATTGCATGAATATGCAATACCATTCCATATAACACTACAAGTGTAACAGTATGGCAGATCAAACCATATGTATCTGTGAATCATGAGTGATAACTTATGTAGGGATGTGTGGTCACATACTACTGGTCTGCATGTCAAAGTAAATTCTCTGTTACTCAATGCGTAACTCATGAACTCACTAACTGGAAGTACCATGGTGTATGACACTATGATTAAAGGATTTATAGACATTTATGCTAAAGTATTTAACTAACTATGTAATATGCAAAAGGTATATACTTTCTTAGTTGTAAGAGGATCGCCATTTTTGTTGCAGTTCAGTAGAACATGCTAGTTCAATTGAAGAAACTAAGTGTAGTTTGAAATACAGTATATGGCAAGGAGTATATGTTTCATTTGACAATTGTCACATGCAAGATGGCTGACATAACACTTGTCATGTTCATTAGGTATATCAGTATATTACAACACTGATGTAAGCACATATAGTCAAGGGAAGACTGCTGACACAAACAATTTATTGTATAGCTTAGCTATAGTTGCAACAGGCAGAAGGTATGAAATGTATATCTTTCAGGCTTTTTTCATTTCTCCAAGTCTTTTAGGTTTTTAATACTATGATGGGAATGGACCCCATTCCTAAGTCAAAGTACGATTAAAGTTCATGAAATCAGTATTGTTTCAATCTTTGTTGTCAGCCAGAAGTGCTCTTCACAGCACCCGCAATATGCCCAGTAATGACTCCTTCTGCAATTCATATGGAGTTACATGTATTGGTAACATATCTAAATATGATTGTAGATTCTTTTTTATAAGACTTGTTGTTCCTACTACTATTGGAACTATCTGGGTATCTTTCTTCCACATTGCTCTCATTTCTGTGAGCAAATGCTGACATTTTATGACTTTGTGTCTCTCTGTACACAAGACACTGTAGTAAATGGGTGTGGCAATTTCAATGACCAATGCTACTTTTGTCTTCTTTTCACGGACCACTATATCTGGTTTTCTAGCATTTATCTTTTGAATTGTTGGTAATGGATGATCCCATGTGATGTAGACCTCATCATTTTCTATGATGCTTTGTGGCTCATGTTTCCAGTGTTTTTAGCCACTTCAATACCATAATGTTTGCACAATCCCCAGTGCAACAGTCATGCCACATTATTATGCCTTTCAGTATACAATCTTTCTGCCATTAGTATATCACAACCATTGACGAAGTGTGCAAGTGTTTCCAATTCTGTTTTACAAAACCTACATGTGTCTGTTTCTCCCATATGTTCAATGGACTTAGTAAACCAATGTGTACATAGTCCACTGTGTTGTGCTGCCAGTATTAGCCTTTCATCTCTTGATTTGAATTTGCCTCTTCTTAACCATTCCTGCATTTGTTCCTGATCAACATGAGGATCTTCCAGAAGTTTTCTATACTTGTGTCAAGAAAGGAGATACTTCAGCCCAGCTATTTGGAATTTTGTAAATAATTATATGTCATTTGTGAATATTAATATGATTTATATAGAAGTGTAACAAAGAGAGATACTGCCAGCACAGATGTCTGGGATTTTGTAAATAATTATATGTCATTTGTAAATATCAACATGATTCATATGCTTGCGTTACAAATGAATTAGAGCTTTATGTTATGTGTATATCAAACTGCTGGTACAGAAGTGTGCATTGAAAAGGGTTGTAAATTATAGAGCTTTAAAAATGTATCCACAGTGTACCCTACTGGAACAGAACAGAAATGTACGTACACTATTGTAAATGTTTACATGTATATATTTTAAAAGCAGAAACTGGAATACAGAAGGTTAACTTGCAAACCTTCAGAAAAATGCTTGAAATTAAATTATTTTATAGCCACAGCATAAAAAAGGATGTGATTTTTCAGTTTCATTGTGGTAACAGACACAATCCTGGTGATTTAATAAAATCTGTGTAGGAATAGTGGAAGTCCTACATGGTAGGTACTGTGGGCATGTCTGCGGCTCCCCCTCAGCATCGCACCTTGCATATTAATGAAGGCACGCGACTGTGGCACAGTGTACGAGGTGTGTTACAGTGTCCGGAGATGAGTAACAGATCCCCTACACTGTCAAAGTGCCGAATATTCAGGGTATGGCACTGAAAATAAAATTTAAATAGTTTAATTTTTTTTTGGTGTTTGAGCAGCACAGCACAGCACTTAACAATGGACATGTGCCAGACATCTAAAAATATAAACTGGATGGATTCAATTGTAGGTGGAAAGGTCAAGTTTAAGCATAGCTGAGTGGGTTTGCACTGCATGCCGTGATGCTCACCGGTTCTTATACTAGTGGAATTATATATATAAAAGTACAATAGCAATTCACATGGCTATGTAGCTAAATGGTTAGAGTGATAGCATCATGTGCAGTAGGTGTAGGGTTTGAACACCCAGACCAGTTATTTTGTAAATACACATTCTGAGAGTTATTTTAAATCCCGATGAAATAATTGTGTGATTACACAGACAAGTAATTAATATTGTTGTGCAAATACACATTTATGAGACTTACTAGTAAGCTGTGATTTAATTTTATATGAATACACAGGCAGATTATTTAGCATGTATGTTGCAAATACATGTAAGAGAGGTATTTTAAACCCCTGATGGAATATTGTATGTATGCAGAGATATTTTATGAAGCATTTATGTTGCAATTACACAATTATGAAATGTATAATGAAATCCTGCAGTGCTGCACCCAGCTAAGCTCTGCTAAGCATAGCTAAGCCTAGACAAGCACTGCTTAAACAAGTAATGTTTTAGCAGTGCTTAGCCAGTTTACACATTGCTAAGTGGGGTGAAGCATTGCTAAGCAATCTCTATTTGAACAGTGCTCAGCTAGCTAAGCTGGTTTGCACACTGCTAAGCATTGCCTGTTTAAGCACTGCTCAGCTGAGCTCAGAGGGTTTGCGTGGTGCTACGAGAAGCACTGCCTTTTTAAAAATGGCCCAATGATGACAAAGGGTGGGAAAACAGCATTATTTAAGTGTAACAGGTGGGAATACAGCCAGAATCTGTTGGAGTTTGATGTTGGTAGAGACTATGGCAGGAGTTGGAGAGGGTGCATGCTTCTGGGTGTGGCTGTGGAGCATTATGGAGTCCAGGGTCATGGTTTGACTCCTTGTAAAAGACTGTGACATCTGCCTGCTGCAGGGCCAGTACCAGGGGTCAGAATACAAATCAGAGGCCTGGGCCTGGCTAGCATGCGATCTCACCAATGCTACTGGTATCCCCCGCACAGGTAAGCAGGTGTGTCATGATTTTGATGACTTGAAGCACAGGAAGGGCAATCTCTTGGCCACTTGTATCCAAAATGCCCGGGATGACAATGCCCCACAAATTTGTAAGTATTGTTAGCATTGTTTTATCAATAACTAATCTGCATGTGTGATAAGTGCACATAATGGTGTGTTTCTCTCCCCACAGCTGCAGAGGAGAGAGCTCACAACCTGGAGGCCCATGCAGGGCACCTGTCCAGGTTGCACCATGACAGTGGTATGTACAGATGTATCTTGCAATCTGTAGTCATATAAACAAGAAAGAGTACATTGGTAACTGCCAGTATGTTTTGAGTGTACTGCAATGAATGTGGTTATAGACTTGGACTGATATAAGTGAGTAATGCCAGGTGCAGTTCAATAAAGATGAAAGCATGATACCTGATACTGTTAAGAAAATAAAGTTTCTACTGCATTAATAATGTTAAGGAAATAAAAGATTCTACTGCATTAATAATGTCAAAGAAATAAAGTTCAACTACATTCATAATGTTAAGGAAATAAAGTTTCTACTGCATTAATTGTGGAATTACAGCTGTATTGTAACACCTGCATTATATGAAGTGTTCATCAATAAAAACTGTTAGATGTATACCAATCACTGCATAATGTCACCCCTAATAAAGCTGTTTTGTGCAATATGTGTGCATTTTGGGCTGTTGGTTATGAAATCGAGTAGTAAAACTGCTGTGAAGTAAAAACGGGAAAAACATCACAACGTGACTGAAGGTTTGCTGATAAAGAAGTGTTTTGCTAAACTGTAGATGTGCAGCTGTACTACAAGATATAATGCATTATGATATTTGTTCTGCACTAAGATCTGAACCTAGAATAGGAATGACCAAGGTATACAGTGTGTATCTCAGGATTGTCTTTTGTTAACCATCGCATTTCCGAAATATGCATTCCTGATCTTAGTTACACTGCTGCAGGCATGTATGAAACTGTAATAGCTGTAGACTGCACATATACCATTTGCAATTGTATATGGGTCAGGTATCCAAACCAGCACTCAGATATGGTCTGTACACATCACACATAGTTCCACCCACTAGGGGTTAATTGTATACACCTGTATTCCATGAATTAATGCACAGTTCACCTACTATTTCTGCCATGCATGAATCTCATGCATGTGTATTCAAATGTCACTCCAGTCTTGTATAACATTCTACATCTATTACCAGGTCATAGTTTGTTACCAGGTGAGCTCTAGACACATATCTGTCAATCAACATTCAGTAGTGGCTCAGTAGTGCAGTTTGATAAATGCTAGGTGTGATGTACATTTTGTCACACACAGACTAGGGTTCAAATACAGGGACAAGTACTACTAAATATTTGCAGAAACAGTTATGTATTGTTAAGAGATGTTCTCCCCACAGAAATTACAGGTAAATAAATGGCTGTAGTAGCTGTTCAAATGGGTTACTAATTTGTGTGTCCAAATGTACCAGAGTGTTAACAGCAAGGTGATAAGATGTCAGTATATAAAAAGCCAACAAATACAATACTAATACAGGTTAATAAAACAAATAAAACGGTTTAATCTTAGTATGGCTATATGCCTGGTGTGTCTGTTAATGTTTGCTGATAGTCTAACCCCATGCCTGCCAAAGATGGTATGATAAGCGTAATCTCTCTGTACTGTGCACGATACATGTGTGTCATGTGTCATGGTGTTATGGACTGTGATCACTGTTGCCAAATCCCATGAACACAGATTTAACATACACTTGATTTATGTCAATAGCACAATCACACTACATCAGTCCACAGTAGACATTGGTACTCATATATGTTCCCCTGACATGTAATAGTCCCCTGTAGTTGTGTACCTGTAGGTGTTACAGCTTGTCCCATACTGTCCCATGTGGAAGGATTGAGAGGTATGTAGGTGTCATAAAAACGTAGTAGTTCCAAATACAATAAAGGCTGTCGTTTTTACCCTCGTATCACTCTATGCTAGTGATACAAAACATCGATCTCACACCAGTTGATTAGTAGAATTTATTCCAAAAGCAAAAAGTAAAATAAACACTTTAAACACACAAAAAGAAAATAAAACAAAATGAATGATTTAGCGCTTTCATCTCCAACACCAGAGACTTCTTCAGAATCAAGTAACCATTCACTGTTCTTACTATATATATCCTACATCATTAATTACTAATTAAACATTTATCAGGTTAAATGCATGTGTTGATTGATGAAGAATAAATAAAATAAAATAAAATAAAGGGCTAGACATCAGACTTTTGTTCTTCTGCAACACTGAATAGACATTTAACATTATGTTAAATGTGCCCATATATAACCAAAATGTATTTGTTCAACACTCATATATATACTGTGTTTTAAATAAATGAATAAATAAGTATAGAAATATACATTCAATTATATGTATTATTTTGGTCCAATGGTCTTTGTTCCCATTGTCTAGATTCCCAATTAACACCTCTTCCAGTCCCTCTGTAACTTCTATTCTGGTTATATATTGTCCTATGTATTGTATACGGGCCCTTCCCCTTTTCATTCCTAAATGTATTCTCATCTGCATATGCATTACCTTTTTCATAGTCACCAAGGTCTCTTTCAAGTTTCTTTAACTTCCTATTAATGTTAATATTAGTAACAGAATCTATGTCATACAAAACTCTAAAATATAAATGTTTGTATTCATCAACTCGAAATAACAAATCAGTATTAATTTCACTATATAACTTGTCTATCTCATTTTTTGTTTGTTCCATAATATCAGTGTTGCGTTTCATCATCAGTTTTAACATTGCTAGCCCACATTCATTTAGGATGTCACAAATACCTTTGAACAGAGAACTACTAATAATAGGGGGGCGAACAAGAGACATGGTACCTTCAAATGCGGTAGGTGTGCACAATGTACATTTATTGCAGGATTAAAAGAAATTAGAATACCTAGCTTGGATATAACTTTAAAAGCCAAAAGGTACAATAGTTGTTACTCAAAAGGAGTAGTATATTTAGTATTTTGTAAAGTATGCTGGAGTTACTATATAGGCAAAACTGAACGTCATTTAAGGAATAGAATATATGAACATACAAGGGATATCAGTAAGCACAATGACAATAATGCACTATTTAGGCACGCAATGGTATGTAAACAGGCAGATTTTAAGTTTTGGGTACTTGAGGAAATTGAACCCATGAAAAGAGGAGGTGACTGGGAGACTAAGCTAGAGTATAGGGAAATGATCTGGCAGTTGAGATTAGACGCATGTAGTGGTAAAGGACTAAATGACCACATATCTATCACCCCGGTGTTAAAAATATTGGCAGCAGATCCAAAGAAAAGATAAATTGAGTAGCTGCTAAGAAAAATTGAGAGCTTATGCCCTCTAGAATGAAACCACTTAACAGGTAGCTATACACATAAAAAAGGTGTAAATAGGTCTCTATGGGTGTTAATACATAATGCCCAATATATAATATATAACATAAATCTTATCGATGCATTATGGTTATACAACTTGGTATTACAACACTATTACAATATTTTCCATCAGTTTCAATATGTTTTTCAACAGGTATGCAAACTATTAGTACTACAAATTTTAAGTAAATAATATTTTTAAAGGATTTTTAAACTATACTTTCAAACAATATATTTTTGTCTTGTATGTTTTTAAATTAATAGTCTTACACTAAATCAATTATGTATTTATTAGTAATATGTGGTGACTTATCCAAAATTACTATGGTTACATATATATGCATACATTCTGTAAACAGATACAAACAAGTACATGTGTGCTACATCTGTTTATTTTTTATTTTTATCTTGTATTCTTTATGTCTTGTATGCACATATATATTGACAAATATACTTGTTTTTTACCAATTTTTACCATATTTATTTACTTATTGTTTATCTTTTTTACATATTAATATTTTTTCACATATTATATATAAATATGTTGACAAATGCATTTATATGGTATATATGTATTTGATATACATTTTAGCTTTCAACTGTTAACTCTTTTTTGGTCAAGCATGTCAACAGTACTTATTTATTTACTCACTTTCAACCTATTAATGTGCCTCTTAGTAATTGAATGTATATTTCTATACTTATTTATTCATTTATTTAAAACACAGTATATATATATATATGAGTGTTGAACAAATACATTTTGGTTATATATGGGCACATTTAACATAATGTTAAATGTCTATTCAGTGTTGCAGGAGAACAAAAGTCTGATGTCTAGCCCTTTATTTTATTTTATTTTATTTATTCTTCATCAATCAACACATGCATTTAACCTGATAAATGTTTAATTAGTAATTAATGATGTAGGATATATATAGTAAGAACAGTGAATGGTTACTTGATTCTGAAGAAGTCTCTGGTGTTGGAGATGAAAGCGCTAAATCATTCATTTCATTTTATTTTCTTTTTGTGTGTTTAAAGTGTTTATTTTACTTTTTGCTTTTGAAATAAATATAAATTCTACTAATCAACTGGTGTGAGATTGATGTTTTGTATCACTAGCATAGAGTGATATGAGGGTAAAAATGACAGCCTTTATTGTATTTGGAACTACTACGTTTTTATGGTGACTTGGTTCTGTTACAGCCTTTGGTTGTGTGGTTAATAGTCAGTATTCATTGAGTTCCGGATACGAGGAGTCAACCCAGTACATGGATAGCAGCAATATGTTGAATGAACTGTTAAGGGTCATCCAAGCCCATTCACAAACGGATATTCCGTCAACAGGCTCTTCTAATGGTATACCTTGTGCGCAAAGCAGCCCGAAGGGGATGGGGGCCGTTAGGATGACGTCTGAAGTACGCGACGATGCAACTAGAGACAGAGAAGGTATGGTGGAAAACGCGAGGAGGAGAATGAATGAAGGGCACAGCGTTTCAACCTTTCGTACCAATGGAACTAATGGCAGAATAGAAGTGGAAGCTATGGACATGTACAAGGAAATGGACTTCAGCGCATGGTTAAATAAATCCTGTACTTCTTCAAAAGAAAAAGAAAAAAATGAAAGAACCAGCAAACAGTTTATCTTATAAGGACAAATGTTAAGATTTTTAAAAAATTATTACAGAAATACAAATCGCTTAGTGTTGAAAATTGGTACTTTGATAAATGTATAAAAGAAAAGATAGTACCTAAAGGTTTGAGCCTTAATAAATTTCCAAACAATGTAAATGGTGATAAAATGTTTTTTAAAGGTATTTGTGACATCCTAAATGAATGTGGGCTAGCAATGTTAAAACTGATGATGAAACGCAACACTGATATTATGGAACAAACAAAAAATGAGATAGACAAGTTATATAGTGAAATTAATACTGATTTGTTATTTCGAGTTGATGAATACAAACATTTATATTTTAGAGTTTTGTATGACATAGATTCTGTTACTAATATTAACATTAATAGGAAGTTAAAGAAACTTGAAAGAGACCTTGGTGACTATGAAAAAGGTAATGCATATGCAGATGAGAATACATTTAGGAATGAAAAGGGGAAGGGCCCGTATACAATACATAGGACAAGATATAACCAGAATAGAAGTTACAGAGGGACTGGAAGAGGTGTTAATTGGGAATCTAGACAATGGGAACAAAGACCATTGGACCAAAATCCAGAGGAATACCATAGATATTCAAATGATGAACACTTTGTTCCACTAGAGAATGACAACAACATTAGAATGTTCCTTTAGAGATAGACGAACCCAGGAGGTCAGAGAGGTTGAGAAATCGGACCCAACCAACTTATGCTCAGGTTATGCATGCAGGGAGAGAATACAGGTAGATGTCTTTGACATGGGTTTGTGCCAAGACACAATAAGCGACTGTAGTTTTGAATTTATTTTGGATGTACAGGAACCAGAGGATGTCATTATACACACTTTTAACAATTTTAATATATTTAATTACACTGAAATATTGATTAACCAAGATTTTTTTATTTACCAGAGGATTTACTTTTGCACCAGTTAAAAAATCTAAAGTGGAAAATATTATACTAGATATCAAGTTATTTACACGAAAACTAAATTTCAAACATATATTTAAGGATAGAGCAGGGCAGGATAGAGAGAATTCCTTAGCAAGACATAGTACCTACAACCCCCCATTACAATTTGAAATTTTAAATTTTGAAAAATTTGTTATAAATAGGATACGAAATAGATATAAAAATAATTATATTGACGATAGAAAGATTTAAAACAATCTAACTAATGCTGAATACAAACTACTCAAAGAACTGAGTAGTAATGACAAAATTCGTATCATGAAGCCTGATAAAGGGGGAGGGGTGGTTATTATGGATAAATGGGATTACATTAAGAAAATGAAGGACATTTTGGATAAGGAAGAGCAATATGGTTCAGTAACAAAAAATGAGATTAACATCGCATATAGGAAAATAGACCTCATCTTGGAAGACAACCTGTTCACAGGAATGATTGATTTGGAATTGTATAAGTTTCTAAAGGTAATAAAACCAGTTATCCCGGGTATTTTTGGAAGACCCAAAATACACAAGTCCCTACACAGCCCGCCCATGAGACCTATAGTATCATCCCAGGGATCAAAAACTCAGCCTTTGGCAATTTATGTAGACACTATGTTAAAAGGATTCAACACAAAATATGACCATATTTTAATAGATTCATGGGATTTCTTGAAAAAAATAGGTGGGAGTACCTATTTAGACAATATGTTGTTTATTACCATTGATGTTAAAGAATTGTTTTCAGTCATACCTCAAGGTATTGGTTTAGACTGGTTTGAAAACGTACTTGTAGAACTGAAATTAGTAACAGAAGCTAATTTTAGAACAGTTTTGGAATGTATGGAACTGATATTAAAGTACAATTATGTATACTTTGAAGGAGACTACTACCATCAGAAAGAAGGAGTAGCCATGGGCTCAGCTTGTGCCCCTATGTATGCTAACATTATCATGTTATTCTGGGAAAAGAATTATGTGTTTAATTCTGTATACAGTCAACATATAAGTAATTATTTTCGCTTTTTGGATGATATATTTGTTTTATGGTCTGGTCCATATGAATGCATTCATGATTTTATACAATATATAAATCAGACAACTACTTCTTTGCACTTTACATATCAAATAGAAGCAGAGGAAATACATTTTTTGGATATCAAATTAAGTAAGGACAAACAGAGTAAATATTATAGGTCTAATGTATTTAGAAAGGAACATCATTCCAATGCCTATTTGCATTTTAATAGTGATCATCCTTATCAACTCAAGAAAAACATAGTAAAAGGGCAAATGATCAGGATGGCTAGAATGGTCTCAGATGATGTAGATTTTTTAAAAGAGATAGATAAAGTAGAAAAAATGTTTCATGAAAGAGGTTACCCTATGGATTTTATTAGCCCTATAAAAGAATACGTTTTATCTGAAAGAGGTAATAAATACAACGCTTTGTTAGCCAAAGAAGGGAGTGTGAAGCCTACAGTAACTAGCAATGAGAAGAGTAGTTCCAGCACCCCTAATACAGTTGTCACAAGGGATACACCATATCTGATGATGACATATTATCAAGGTGTGAAATGGCTGAAGAGAAGTATTGATGACACTTGGGAGATGTTTAGAAATATAGCAACTAAGACTGATGTATTTCAAAGTGATATAAAATACAGTTTCAGAAGGAACAAGAATATTAAAAATATAATTGAACAGAGAACTACTAATAATAGGGGGGCGAACAAGAGACATGGTACCTTCAAATGCGGTAGGTGTGCACAATGTACATTTATTGCAGGATTAAAAGAAATTAGAATACCTAGCTTGGATATAACTTTAAAAGCCAAAAGGTACAATAGTTGTTACTCAAAAGGAGTAGTATATTTAGTATTTTGTAAAGTATGCTGGAGTTACTATATAGGCAAAACTGAACGTCATTTAAGGAATAGAATATATGAACATACAAGGGATATCAGTAAGCACAATGACAATAATGCACTATTTAGGCACGCAATGGTATGTAAACAGGCAGATTTTAAGTTTTGGGTACTTGAGGAAATTGAACCCATGAAAAGAGGAGGTGACTGGGAGACTAAGCTAGAGTATAGGGAAATGATCTGGCAGTTGAGATTAGATGCATGTAGTGGTAAAGGACTAAATGACCACATATCTATCACCCCGGCGTTAAAGATATTGGCAGCAGATCCAAAGAAAAGATAAATTGAGTAGCTGCTAAGAAAAATTGAGAGCATATGCCCTCTAGAATGAAACCACTTAACAGGTAGCTATACACATAAAAAAGGTGTAAATAGGTCTCTATGGGTGTTAATACATAATGCCCAATATATAATATATAACATAAATCTTATTGATGCATTATGGTTATACAACTTGGTATTACAACACTATTACAATATTTTCCATCAGTTTCAATATGTTTTTCAACAGGTATGCAAACTATTAGTACTACAAATTTTAAGTAAATAATATTTTTAAAGGATTTTTAAACTATACTTTCAAACAATATATTTTTGTCTTGTATGTTTTTAAATTAATAGTCTTACACTAAATCAATTATGTATTTATTAATAATATGTGGTGACCTATCCAAAATTACTATGGTTACATATATATGCATACATTCTATAAACAGATACAAACAAGTACATATGTGCTACATCTGTTTATTTTTTATTTTTATCTTGTATTCTTTATGTCTTGTATGCACATATATATTGACAAATGTACTTGTTTTTTACTATATTTATTTACTTACTGTTTATCTTTTTTTTACATATTAATATTTTTTCACATATTACATATAAATATGTTGACAAATGCATTTATATGGTATATATGTATTTGATATAAATTTTAGCTATTAATTGTTAACTCTTTTTTGGTCAAGCATGTCAACAGTACTTATTTATTTACTCACTTTCAACCTATTAATGTGCCTCTTAGTAATTGAATGTATATTTCTATACTTATTTATTCATTTATTTAAAACACAGTATATATATGAGTGTTGAACAAATACATTTTGGTTATATATGGGCACATTTAACATAATGCTAAATGTCTATTCAGTGTTGCAGGAGAACAAAAGTCTGATGTCTAGCCCTTTATTTTATTTTATTTTATTTATTCTTCATCAATCAACACATGCATTTAACCTGATAAATGTTTAATTAGTAATTAATGATGTAGGATATATATAGTAAGAACAGTGAATGGTTACTTGATTCTGAAGAAGTCTCTGGTGTTGGAGATGAAAGTGCTAAATCATTCATTTCATTTTATTTTCTTTTTGTGTGTTTAAAGTGTTTATTTTATGTTTTGCTTTTGGAATAAATTCTATTAATCAACTGGTGTGAGATCGATGTTTTGTATCACTAGCATAGAGTGATACGAGGGTAAAAACGACAGCCTTTATTGTATTTGGAACTATTACATTTTTATGGTGACTTGGTTCTGTTACAGCCTTTGGTTGTGTGGTTAATAGTAGGTATGTAGGTGTTACAGAAGCTATAGGGCGCTTTTATGCATAAAGTAAGGGCAGACTTGTAGAGTATATCAGAGTACTGTTGCAAACAATATAGCCTATACTGGTAGTAATGGAATGTGTTTCTGTCTCCCCCCACCCCTTCTCTGCATCATAATTTATTATGGTTTACTTTTAACATATGTTGTTCTCAAAACGTTTGGCCTTGTGTTTTATTGTTGTTATATATTACAATGGTTGCATACTAACATACCTTGTTGAATTACCTATGTTGTTGGCCTTTTGCCATAACTCTTACTGGCATGCTGTTACAATACTGATTGTTATACCACTTATTGTTGTGTTCCATATGCTATGCAATGTTATGTTACTGGGTTAATTGGAACAACCTGAAATGCTGTTATAACTAATGTTTAAATGTTCTATTCATTACTAACCTATACATTTAAAAAATGCCTCCACACCATAGCTTGACTGGGTAGGCTGGTTCATGCAGATTCACCTATCCTACCTCAATCAGCCATGGCACCAGGTCCCAGCACTTCTGGGATCCAACCTGGAGCTGCCCCCTCTACTGGTCCTGCACCACCTACAGATAGGACCACTTCAGGGGACAGAGCTCATTCCACTGGGAGCAGGTGCAGCGAGGGAGTTGTCACCCAGTGACAACTACCAGGGATGGTGTGTATGATTGTGCACTGTGGGTTTAATGATCACCTGTGCTGGATTGAGGGCAGACTGGCCAATCTGGAGGGTCATGCTGGCTCCGGCACCCAGCCCCCAGCACAGCCACCTTCAGAGCAGTGAAGAAGCAGTGTTGACTGCCCAAGGGTGGGGAGCTCAGTCTCACTGTTTCCATCTGAGGACACAAGGCTCTCCAATTCCACAACACCATCCCCTTCCAAGGTGTTTACCCCCTTATGTGCCATACACCATCCGTATCTGCTGTCTTGTCTGTTTGCAAATGCAACCTCTCCTACCAAATCTACCTCCCCACATGTACCTATAACCCTTCCCCAACATTCCACTCTTACCTTAAAAAATGGGCATCTGTCCCACAAAAACAAATCACCCCATATATAGCTCTCCATTTTGCTCCCATGTACACTGCCCACAATCAATCATTACAGCAATTTATCAACACATCTATGTCACTCACATCTCTCAGGGATGTGAGGCTCCAAATTCCAAATTCTCTACAGCCTGCACAGCTGTTGCTGTACAAGAAATGGAGAGATATGGTCCTTACCTACACCCATCCTGCACATACCTACCTGCCTTTCATATTGTTTTTCCCCCTGCTTGCCCCATTTCACCACTTTCCTATCACCTCCTTTTCTTGGAAATAGAATGGATTTAAGCAGAGCTAAGCAGTACGGCACATCACGCCACACCATGCAAACCTGCTTAAAACTGCTTAAAACTGCTTTAATCACATTCTGTCTTTCTGACATTGTTATGCACATCAGCAAAATGATCACCCCTGACAACTAGGGCATAGTGCATTATGCCAGTAGACCACTCAACTCTAAAGAATATCAGGTGTTGCCATAAACATATCCTGATTGCCGGTGATGCACATCAGCAAAAAAAATCACCCCTGCCAAATCCCGACCCCAGGACCCTGTCAACTACAGCATAATGTATTAGCCCACTAGGCCACCCAGCTCTGAAGTATATTAGGTGTTTCCATAAACATATCCTGAGTGCCAGTGACACATTGCTTGTACATATAATAGGAAAAATGACAGCATACTTGAGACTGTGATGCAGACACCAAACCAGTACAGAGCCAAATAAATGTTGATGGATGTACATGATGTGTAGGATATCAGGTAGAGCTGACAACTGCACAGACTGTTGCAGAATGTCCACAGTTGTGCCACCTACTTTTGGCACATCTGCCACAAAACCTCTTCTGTGTGCTGAAGTACTGGCAAGTCAGAAGAGATTGAGATTAGAAAATCATGACAGACAGTTCAGTGTCACATGTCATATCCATCTGAACACACATGTTCATGCCAATCTTGTGTAGCAGACTGTATGCATGCACATATGTCTTGCAAATACACTTGCTATATTAGTGACTCAGTAGATCAATCTGTTACATTCCTAGCTTGCTTTACATTTTGCCACCAACAGTCCAGGGTTCCATTCCAGTCTGTTGAATGTCAAGTACATGCTTGTCAAAACAACAAATAAATGACTGAGCCCTGCAATTTTAAGCAGAACCGGTTGCTGCTACTGCAGTCACTGCCACCCATATTAGCATGTCAAAGGCCTGTAGGTTGGGACACACTTCACAAATATGCATAGGCATCCTACATGTTGCCTACTACTCTCTGGATGGCAATATTACATAACATATGTATCTGGCACATGCCTCACCTGGACTTTTATGGGTACCCTCACTCTGGCTATGCTGTGGCAACAGAGCTGTTCCCTCACCGACATATACAGATTGCTGTCCCCCAATGTGTTCATAATCCCCATTATGGCTCCTGGCAGCAGCTGCAGCCTGCAACATATGCGGCAGTATGTTCAGCTACCTGCTACAGACCTACCATACCTCCCAACCACCTAGAACAGGGGATCCACACAGCACCCATACATAAAGGGGTGGGGGGAATGGTCAAGAGACACGAACATGTGTCACAGTGTTCCCCTACAAACATACACAGCTGATAGACCAGCAGCTACTGCAACAGCATGCATATTCTGATGCAAATGACGTATGAAACTCACATCTGTCTGTCCCCTTACTGACCTCAACCCACATTGTTAAACAGTAAACTGCCACATAATCAGAAAGTCTGTTCACAATGGCCAAACATAGCATGCAAAACTGTGGACATACCACATAAATACAGACAGTGAACAGTATTTTTACCTACTCTCTGTGATGCTTTAGTACCCACACCTCGATAATGTGCATATCACAGACCAGGAAAAGGGCTGAGGCCTACATGAAGGCTTTAAATATAGCACTGTGATGCCACACCATTGGCTAATGAAAATGCAACCCAGCTGTTCTGGATGCAATTAGCAAGTATGAGCCATAGATTGGTGCACAGGCAATCACTGGTTCATGAGCATTACCTACAAAAGGCAAGCTGCTGCCTATGGTAAACAGGTCTGTGACTTTCTTTACAAAGACAGACTGCGAGAAAATAAGCATTATACTACAGAATTTCTGCACATAAAGGAGAACAGCACTATACCAGGTATGTAATAGAAGTCCCCATGTAATGGGATGCAGATGGCAGGATGCAGGTATGGGAAATAGGGATTCCAACAGTAGGTCTGTAGTACATATCTTGGAATGACATGTTGCTATTAAACAGCTGTCCAGCACCTACAGGCTTCCCTTTTGGCTCTGTCTGCAGTGACACAGATCACAGCTCTGGTCCTCTGAGTCCCTCCAACAATGGTTGGTTCATGTATGAATGCTACTGGATTGTGTTTTAGACAATAGTGACAGTAAGTACTGGTGGATACAGCTGGCATATCTCATGATGTACTTTCAGTCAGCTCCTCTCAGTCTGTGAATGTCACACAGGCATGCTTTAAACATTGTCCACGTGTCCCTGACTGTTCTTAATGTACTCAGGCTAGGTGACTGTGTCCTCCACACCCATAGCTCATCACTTGACAGCTATGCCTAGTATACCTGTTGACCCCCTACAGCAGGACAGCAAGTTATAGCCAGTAATAGTGGGGGGACATATGCCCGGCCTCAGCGACAGTGTGTACATATCGGGCATACAATATAAGGGAATGAATACAGTACCAGATATTAATGTACCATAACTGTTTTCTGAAGGGTCTGGCATGTGACAGTCAGATTCCCCACAGTGTGGGAATAACCATTGCATATTGTTCAACTGTTTGCCAGACATCCACATTTGTCTGGCAGAGGGTCCACATATATCAGGCACATATACACATTCTCCAAACATCTGTGTACTGCAGATGTCGGACACCTACAGGGAGGATACCCTTACTCTACAGCATGTTTGCAGTGTTGTCTGTTATTGGGTCACATAGGTGTTGCTGGACTGTTCCTATACACTTGTAGTACCTCTCACCTATTTGTCAGATGGTGGCTGTATGACATGGTACTGGGATGTTGCCTATATGGGACACACCACAGTAGATGGCAGTGATGGGTGTGGAGACATAACAACACAGTCCGTCACAGCACACAGGGCCATAACTGGTATACCGAGGATCATAGGAAGTTACTAGGCTATTGTCCCTGAGCCCCTCATGCAAGTAAGAACCTGATGCTCCAGTCCAACAGGGACACAGGTGGTGTCCCAAGGGTGTATGGCCTGTTTACCATCCAGTTATACAGGTTTTGCTTAAAAAGGGGTAAAGAGGAACTCTGTCTGATGTGGACAGGGTGTCCATTCCACAGATGGGTGAGTGTCATGGACACACATCCTACCCGCCAACAAGTCCTGTTGATGTCACAGACCAGGTTGAGGATGCATGTGCAGGTTACTTGAGTGGAGTTTGACTTGCAGATGTGCAGCAGTCTCATCAAGGTGGAGTCCGTGATCGCCTTGTATGCCAGACAGAGGTCACCTCTGAGGAATCTGTATGAAACTGTGTAGAAAAATGGTGCTTTTAGCCTATCTGTGTATGGTAGATGTTTGAGGCCCCTGGTATTCCCTGGTGAGAAACCTCTGTGGTCTCCCCACCTGTTGCATGTGTCTTGCAAGGTACATGATGAACGGGGCATTATAATCCATAATGGGCCTTATTAGGGAGGAATACAGGGATGTTATGACCCTCATGTCCCTGGGTGAGATACCCTACATATGATGTGGGCCATGTAGATGGCTTTCCTTACAATGGAAGCAACATGGTGGTCAAATGTCATGGGGCCATCAACCTATGTGCCTAAATCCCTCATGACTGATTGCTTGCTTAAGACATTGTTAACAATGTGAATGTTTGTGGGGACGTTACTCTCCCCAAAGGGGATGACACTGCATTTTGTGGTATGCAGCCTGAGGCCATGTTTCTGGCACCTGTCATGTGTCTGCATGAGACCCTCTTGGCGGATGTCTACATCTGTATGGGATTTGGTGACAGCACCCAGCATGCAGTCATCTGCAAACATGGTTGGCCATAGCCCACTGGTTGTGCCCTGCACCTCAGAAGAGTTAATCACATATAACAGTGCCCCCAAGACAGAACCCTGGGGTTATGCCACTAGTTACGGGTCTACCGCTTGAGGTGGCTTCCCCTACATTGACTAGGTGGGTTCTGTCAGTGTGCCAGTGTGCTACCCATCTGGTAACATATAGATTGATGCCTAGTTGAGAGTTTATATCTATTATGGCCAAGTGGGGGATACCATCAAACTCTTAGGCCAGGTCAAGGTAGGCAGTGTGCACTGTCTCCCCCTCATCCATGGCTTTGGTGACGTCAACCAAATGTAACAGACATGATCCAACTTAACAAAGCCAAACTGTGTGTGATTGAGTGTGTGGAGGTCACCAATGTCTTTGTTAATGAGGTTCATGATAATCTGTTCCATTGCTTTGCAGATCAAGCTAGGTAGGCTGATGGGTCTATAATGTGCCAGATTGGTGGACGCTCCTCCTTAGTAGGGATGACAGTGGGTGCCCTCCACTTGGCTGGGACAAAGGCGGTATTCAGGCTTTGGTTGAATACAGTGCCTAATGGTGCTCCAGGTTCATGCTTGAGGTAATGTAGGATGCATCTTATGATGTGATCGGGTCCCATGGAGGCTGTATTCCATGACTTTGAAATGGCAGTGATGACCTGATCTCTACATATAAGGTAAAGGGGACAGGTACAGGGGATGTCCTGCTGTATTGATGGGGGGCAGGGGGAGTGAAGCTTTCACTGACTCTGTCAGGCAGCAAGTATGCTATATATACAGCAGATCTGAGTGCTTCCTTTGAGGTTGTAGACTTATGTAAAGAAGGAGATATGATTGTCTGTAGTGGATGTTGCCAATGTAGGTTTGGAGTTTGCTTTGCTGGATTTCAGTAGTGCTCTTATTTGCTTGTTCAGGCTAAGGAGACATTGCTTCAGACTGGGCACCTGCTCCTTCTTGGTCTTGGACAGAAATATTTCACTCCTGTTATACAGTCTGTTTATTGCATATGTCCACCAGACAGATTTACTTATCTTTGCAGAGGATGATGTAGTCCTGTCAGGTATACCTGACTCCATGGATCTATACAAATGCATGTATAGTGCTTTGGTGAATTTGTGGATATTGGTGCCAGTTCCTACAGAGGGGAAGGGGCTGTGAAGCTATTTATACCATCCCTCAGGAGGCTGTAATCAACTTTGGAGATGTTTGTATGTCTGACCCTAGCTAGTTGGGTATTGTGGGAGATCGTGACTGCAAACATGACCGCTTTATGGTTGGTTATACCATGGAGGATGATACTGTAGAGATGTTGCAGTAGTTACCCGTGTTGTTTAATATCAACTCCAAGAGACCTTCACCTCATGTGGGTGTAGCAACTAGCTGTTCAAAGGTGTTTGCATTGCCAAATTCCATGAATCTCTGGGCATTTCTGTGCTGGCATGAGTAGTTCTTCCAATCTATCTTTGGGTAGTTAAAGTCACTCAGGATCTGAGTACAGAGTCGAATCCTGATAGAGATGAATAAGTCCATATAGGCAGAATGGAATTTCTGGTCACATGTGAGGCCAGTAGCTGGCTATGATTTGAATAGTGGTCTTGGCGATGGTTAACTGCACCTGGAGTGTCTCTCATGCATCTTACATTGTGACCAGCCTGGAGGTGTGTATGTCTTTCATATATAGAGAAAGCCCATGTCCCTTGACTTTACTGCCCACACCTTGGGGTCTGACCGTATGATAGGATGGTTGACTATGTAAGGCTGAGGTGCTATCTGCAGCTTTGACCCATGTGTCTGTGACTGCACAAATGTCAGCATTTTCCAAGATTAAGACTGCTTGCAGTGAGTGCAGATTCATGTTTAGACTCCTAGTGTTTAGCAGCATGACGCTCAATTTGTGATTTGTTGACAGTTTATATGTTGGCAGTGTTAACCTCACCACTTTTCCTAATAAAGGTACTATGTGGGTGGCAAGAACCATTACCAGATGGCTGACGGCCAGGTGAGACAGATGGAGGCCATCTCTGGCAAAGCATCATGGTCTGTTGATCATATCATCCCAGGCTGTCAGGTACTGGATCTCCCTGGAATGGCACCAGAAACCAAGCCAATTGTTAAGGTCAATAATTTCCTGATTGTATTGTGGCATCATTCTAGGTGATGGAAGAATGCTGCTTAAGGCTAGGGACATACCTGCCTGGGACACATAATCAGTGAGCTCAATCATGTCTCACTTCATATAGTCCAGGGAGGTACATCCCAGATCAGGCAACCCAACAAGGACTATGACAGACTCATATCCTGTTGTTGAGAGACAGTAATGTGTATTTGATATGGCAGATTCTGGCAACTTATAGACAATTAACTGTGACCTTCCCCATATATAGCCTGATGAAAGGCACATCTGTGAGTCTCCTATGACTAATATGTTTGATTTATGGTGACGCCTTAGTGGTTGTGGGACACAAGTGTGTGGCTATGCATAGTATGTGGTGTGGAGGGCTGTGGAGTTCATGTGTGTTGTTGCCTCAGAGGTCTCCTTTGTTTGGGGATGTGTATGCTGAGTACCACTGCATATGTGGGTGTGTGTTGTGTAGGTGTGGGTGGTGTGTGAGGTGTACTGATTGTGTTGACATCCTGTTTGGTGGCAGATATGTGGGCTTGAGACACAGAGAGCATGGACTGTAGGCTCCTAATGTCATTGCAGCTCTCACAAATTGTGATCCTTGGTGGTGTTTGTAGATGGTTGTCTGTGTACATGAGGCAGTTGCCATACTGTATCAGGATGCCCATATCAACCAGACTAGCAGGGGAAACTGTAGGACATTGTCCAGCCGTAAGTGTCAGAATTTGAGGGAGGAAGGCCAGGGAGACCTAAGGGGTGGGCCTACAGCCCAGCTGCATAAAACAAAAGTAGGAGGCTGACACTACTGTATACAATATAGACAGGCTATAAACAAGCAGTAATAGGTGCAACCGAAAAGATGCAGTTGAACACCTTAGAGAACAGGCAGTAAGTAGCAGGAAACAGCAAGATGTGGAGGGAAATACATGATGTATTGCCACTATGTTGCTGATAGCCGCATGCATAGATGGCAGGGTATGATGTAGGAGTTAGCGGAGGATAGTGCTGGCAAATGTGGATGTGCAGTGTGTGTGTACATAATGGAGAGCAATGTATGTGGTCCTGTGATGTTCCCCCCTCTTCTTGGCTTTCAGGACTGATGTACAGACAGAGGAACCCACCCTTTTCTGCAGCCGAGAATGAAGTTATAGTTGACAGCCTCAGACTGCATCATGACATCCTGCTGTCGAGGAATTGCCAGAATCAGGAACAGCATGTTGCACTGTTGGTAGACCTTGTGGCAACAGTAAATCATGTGGGACTACAGGAAAGAAGCTATGAGCAGGTCCTACATTGGGCCACACATATGATAAATACTGCACAACAAAAGGGCGCAGCTGTGGCCAAGGACCATGCTGTCACCAGTGGAGGTCCTGAAACACAGCATCCACTCTCATCCACAGAGGACTAAACCTTGGTTCAGCCACCAGTTCGCAAGCATCCATCACCCCATATGTCATGGAGGTGGGTGGCACAGCTTCCACAGCAGAGGAGCATCCAGATAAGCCTCCTGTGGTCATCACTTTAATAATGTAGCAGACATAGTGGCAGCCTCTGCATACCTGTAGACAAATGTCAGTTCAATCTTCATTTGGTGGGAGTTTGTAACTCACATGTGAGCACACATACTCAGAATGTCAGCAATGTGGGCAGTATCACAGTTTGTACTGTACATGTTGATATGCACAAATATTATCCTCTACCAATGCCACATTTGTGTTTGCTGACAATACCTCTCCCCCACAATTCCATAGGTACATCTGGTGTGGCTGGAGGCCAACATCCTATAGCTGGTAAGTATAAAACTGTTTTGTTATGGCTCATCTATACCCTAGGAAGGCTGCCAGTTTGCCATGGTCACAACTGTTAAGCTTAGCCATAGTACAATACTTGTATGTTCAGTTGTGGTGGGGTTCACTGTAGTGCATTGAATTGGTAATCACAGTAGCATATTTGCAGGAGCTGTAACATATTTGCACATATTTTTTTGTGAAGGTCTAGGCAGTCTGTTATAAAGGGTGACAGCAGTATGGTGGAAAGGGGTGTACTGTGTTTTAGGTGAAGGTCCATCACAAACACTGACATGTCGCTTATCTCATAGGTGTACAGTACTGGCAACATTAACTAAACATAGCTGCACTGCATGTTGTTAAGGGCCTGTCATGTCTGTGCCTGTTGTGGTCTGCTTGTTTGTTGTGCATGGGATCAGTAATAAGGTGTGGTATGTGTAATGCGGTTGTGGCACCTCATCTGTATGTGTGTGTGTGTGTGTGTGTGTGTGTGTGTGTGTGTGTGTGTGTGTGTGTGTGTGTGTGTGTGTGTGTGTGTGTGTGTGTGTGTGTGTGTGTGTGTGTGTGTGTGTGTGTGTGTGTGTGTGTGTGCGCGCGCGCGTGTGTGTGTGTGGATCAGTGCACATAATATTTGACTCAAACGAGGAATATGCTGTCTCCCGAATCCAAACAGTCCTATAAAAAGCTGTGCCTCTTTTTTGTCTTGAGGGGCTGGAAATTCTAAAATCTTTTGTTTTGCTTTTGGCAGAATTTCTCTATCTTTCTGATGCCACTGGATTCCCCAAAATTTTACTGTCTGACCGGGTCCCTTTATTTTATTAGGGTTTATTTCCTAGCCCTTTGTCTTCATGTGATAAATTACTATCTGTAAATACTCACGTCTTGCTCAGAATTTCCATGAATAAGAATGTCGTCAATGTAATGTAAAATTTGCATATTCTAAGGTAACTTTATCTCAACTAAATGTTCTGCTACTATTTTATGGCAGATGGTGGGACTATGTAGATATCTCTGTGGTAACCTGGTAAATACATACTGCTATCACTGCCAAATAAAAGCAAACTGGTCATATTTTTTTTTCTGCAATTGGCATAGTAAAGAAAGCATTCACTAAATCTATTACTGCAAACCAAGTACATTTTCTATTAATGTTATTTTATCTAGAACCGCAGCTGTTAATGGTGGAGTTTACTTTTTAATTTTCAGTAATCTACTGTCGTTCACCAAGACCCATCTGACTTTCTGACAGGCCAGACTGGATTATTCCATGCTGTTGTAGTAGTTTTTAAGATGCCTGCCTTTAATAAGCCCTGAATTGTCTCACCTATCTCCTTATGTCACAGAAATACCTCACAAAGAGGATTACTGGCCAAAAAAAGATGCCCTATGCAGACTGTCTCAAAAAACTCTAGCTTTACTCCATCGCATATCGCCTACTCAGAGCCGATCTCTGCCTAACATACAAAGCTATGTCAAACCCAGAGCTGTTAGACATGCTCCACTTAAAGAAATCCCAATCCCTCCGAGCTACACGCTCTAGGGACCTAAACCTTGTCACCACAATAAACAGAACATGCTAGAGGGATAGAGTCCTGTCCCAGAGACTTCCCATACTCTGGAACAGACTACCTATCTATGTCAAACAGAGCTCCTCATTAGCACTCTTCAAGAAAAATCTTGATGATTGGTTGGGAGATAGGAAATTCACCCCGGGGATCACTTCTGTGGCTCTGCTCGACAGCGGCACAGGAAAATAATTTTCTTGGGTGGCGAAAGCCAGGGTACATTTTTGGCTAGGCTTATATAGGTCCTAGGGCCAATAGTCTAGTACCCTCCTATGAACCTATGAATCTATGTCCCCGGGGGATTCTATATTGTTTCAAGCCGACTACTTTTGTTGCTGGAGGTAATTCCACAGGTGGCATTTTAACTTTTCCTACTGTAACTGCTTTAACCAAAAAATATGGTTTAATGCGAAATTGATACTGTTTGTCCAACAAATTAAATGTCAGGCCTTTTAAAATGTCAATTCCTATTATATATTCAGGGACAGGCACTATTAAAACAGAATTCTTTTTCTTTGGTAACTGACAAATTTTCATTTCTAACATTGTCTGAACTGCCTTATTTTGTTTTCCACCAAGTCAAGTAATAGTGACTTGTCGTCCCTTAAATAAACTCGGATTACCATAAATCAGTAAGGCCTCCTCTCCAGTATCAATTAGAGATCAGACCCATTGTTCATTTTTATTCATTCAAAATATTATCAAATCTACACATGGTCGAACATCTTGTCGAGCCCATCCACTTAGTGGAGCTTGGCCAATTTCCTAATCAAAATGTAAATTTGACAAATCGGGGTATGTCACAGGTGGAGCAGAAGGAACTGCTGGGTTCTCTTCCTTATTCTCAGCTTTACCTTCCTTCACATACCCATCCTGTTTTTCTACAATCTGGGCCTGTCTCCCCTTTTTATTTAAACCCACTCTTTATACATCTCCCACATTGTTGGAGTATCTATCCCATCAATCTTATCTTTTGATACTCCATCTTTCAACAATGCAGTGAACATATCTTTTTGAGACACTCAAGGTTCTTTGCATCCATCACCTTTATTTTCTTCTCTATCACTATTTGACTGCTTTGGTCCCCATTCTCCTAACTCTCCTAACTGCCTCAGTCCCTCAATAACCTGAGAAATAGCACTTCCCATCTCACTAATTAAGTATGTCAATATTACTGTTTTATAGGCCGGGGGTGCTAACTTAATAATCCTATTCCTAACTGAAACTGTCAAAGCATTCTGTAATAACATATCAGTTTTCACTACAAGTAAAGCAGTTATCATTGTTTCTTCTTTAGTTCTTTGAATAATATCTCATAATGTGTACCATGGCCTATCATTAAAAGGCCAGTCCATTTCTGTAGGATATTTTTCAGCACAGCAGTCTGCTATAATCTTAAAAAGATTTGTCATTTCATCTTTGTTATAATTTCGAAATACATCCTGTACTGATGGATCATTACTTAATATACCAAACTTTTTGTATCTGTTTTGTCTATGTCCACTCCAGTAGCCCCAAGCTCATAAAGTCTCACTAACCATGCTATTAATGATTCTCCAGGTTTTTGTCTAAACCTTTCATTCAAATCACTCACTTCCTGTTGCATAGTCTTCATAAAGAAGTTCTTTCTGCCCTCCTTGGAGCCCTTGTGCTCCAAGAATCATCTGCTGCTTTCGCCTAAGAATTGATTTTACCTTTACTAACCCCTTTTTATCCTGATCTTCTTCTCTGGAGGAATTATTATTTTCGTTATCAGAGTCTGACAGGGATGGAGGGTTGGAAGAATACCAAATATCTCAATCCCAATGGTCTGGGTCTGAATCAAAACCTGCTTTTGCTATTGACATTTGTACTTTTTTTTATTAATTTTGCCTCTTCATTTATGATATTTATATTTTGCTACACGTACAGCAGCTTTTTCTGCTACATGCTAATACATGTCTATTTTATCTGCAAGTAATTTGGTCTGACATTGTAAAATTATATTTTGTTTTTCTAACTTCACTATTCATTTCTCTAATTGTTCTATTTGTTCACATTTACATATTTTATCTACATGTCGTTTTCGGTATGCAGTCAAAAAGGATCCAGCCCCGTTTGCAGGGTCCCTATTAGAACCACAAAAGTTTAAAATATCGTACGTCTGAAAAGCCGAATTTTCAGCTACTCAAGATCAGTTTTCTGTGATTGCAGTACAGTGAAGATCAGAAAATTTGCCCGTTCCTCACTGTAGTGCAATCTCAGAGTTGGTATATATAATTAGCGGGGGGTTTGGGGGCACAGCCCCCCACAAAACCGATTTCGAGTAACTGAATATTCGGCTTTTTAGTGGTTTGATTTTTTCACTTTTGTGGTTCTAATAGGGACCACTAGCATACAGCACTCAATTCTTTCCTTTTTTCTACTAAAATGTTTTGTAAGCATGCTTGTACCGAATCTGATTCAGCATCTTTTAAACAAACATCCCAATTTTCACTTAATCCTGTACCACCTGACCATTCCAAAGCTAACATTTTGTATGGGTCCTGGTTCCATCCTGGAATCTCTACTTCGATAGCTGCTATTTCCTTTTTACTTTTCTTTTTAAACATTTCAAATCTTGTCTGTGACGCCAAAATAATGCATTGCCTAATGAGCAGGATTCAAAATAATACACTATACACTAAAGAGATTGTCTATTAACAAACTTTATATCTACTACTAAACAGAAAAGTAAATAAACTCTATGTAATTGAACAGAAAATCACACTAACACAGAAACCTAAGTGAATTCTATTTAACTAAAACAGGAAATCAAACAGAATTAGATAATACATTTAAAGGGAAAGCTTCATCCTGTCTTCAGTCTTGACTGAGAAGCCCTGCTGCAGTCAGGCAGGAGTCTTCATCGGGAAAACGGTCCTGGTCAGTACGTCCACTCCACATGTGAGGCTTCTACCCAAATGCAAGGAGCCCCAGCTATATATAACCGGATTGTTTACCACAAGTCATGAGAATCAGTACTTTTCCAGTGTAGGCTGGATCTTGCTAGAACATTTTGTGGTGTTGGCCACCCACCCCAGAAGGAAAAGCAAATCCTGCCAAATACAATGGTTTTGCAATTTTCAAAACTACACTGGAATATTCCAATACCTTTGCAAGTTTTAGTACTTTACTGGAATATTCCAGCACACATAAACATACAGGACATATTTCATAAGCAAATGTGGTGACTTTGCTGAAATCACTAGAATGTTCTGGAGCATAACATCATCTCTTATGCCTGCTGAAACTACTAGGATGTTCCAGAACGTAGCATCACTTTATGTGTCAAAAGAGAAATAAAGAAAACAAAGAGAATGTCGAGCTATAGTGAGGCAACAGTCAAATAATCACACACTCAATGTACCCATCTTTCGTATTTCATGCATATCACACACCTCCTCCCTGATACAATATGCAGATAACGCTACCTGTATCACCTGCTCAGATGACATCTCTCACCTCCACTCTGTTACTCAAAACACATTTCACAATATTGAACAATAGCTAACTGATAATCATCCTTAATCCCCAAAAACAAACTCCTCTTTTTCTTCCATAAATCACTCTCCCACCATAAAACCACCTTTTCCATCTCATCACAAGACAATACCCATATCAAAGCTGATTCTCACACTAAACTTGTGGGTATCATAATTGATGACCAATTAAAATTTGACCTCCATATACAACGATGTATTAAAAAGACAAATCAAAATTGGGTCAACTTTATAGAAAAAAATCCTTCCCTCTAACTCCAAACCCTCTCTGGCACAAGCTTTACTCCTACTCTGTCTTTTGTATACATCTCCTATACTCAAATTTCTGTAATCTGCCTTAATTACAAAACTGGAACAAACGTGTAACAACATAGCTTGATTTGCCAGTGATCAACCATACAAATTCTATCACTGTCTTGCTTTAAAGCATCTTAAATGGCTTGAGTTCCCCAGCTTCTTCTCTTTTCCCAGTTGCAGTTTACTCATACCTTACTATACAAACCCTCAGCCTGTCTTTCTCCTCTCTTATATCTCTCTCTATACCCCCTGTCAAACTCTAAGCGGCTCTGATCAATACCTTGCTAATATCTATAAAACCAATAAAAACATTGGTAAATGTTTCTATAAAAGCACTGTATCCCAAGCCTGGAACAACTTCCCACCAAATATTCATAACATTAATTGTACGACCCATTTCAGAACTGAGCTTAAACACTACCTTCTTAATACCAGCTCCTGCCCATGCCAGGACACTACTTTTTTCCTGTAGAACAGTGTGTGTGTCATGACTTTAAGAAGCATTTCTAAGTGACACAAGTGCAGTATAAATACTGAGCATGTGCAGGCAGCAGTGACATTTTACACAGGTGTCTGGAACCATAGGG
Organism: Protopterus annectens; assembly: GCF_019279795.1. Lineage (NCBI taxonomy): Eukaryota > Metazoa > Chordata > Ceratodontiformes > Protopteridae > Protopterus > Protopterus annectens. The sequence goes on along the minus strand of NC_056725.1, from coordinate 1,294,988,055 downwards.
TAAGGGGGAAGGGGCTTCCCTCCACTTTTGCAGCATCCTACTTATATATACAAATTCTTAGATTGCACTACAGTGAAAGAAAGGATACATTTCCCGATCCCCACTATAGTGCGATCTTTGTTCAGCTGCATGAATAATGAGCATAAATGCACTGTGCACAGCATAACTAACAACATACAGTGAGTGTCCAGTAAGTAAAAACAATTGTATTGTCAGTCTAAAGCAAACTTCACTATACAAACTCCAAGATCACACTACGGAGCTTTTTGTAGATACTCAAGTCCAATTAGAGCAGACATGTAACGGTTCAGAAATACCCTAGCAACAGACAGTGCAAATGTACAAAGATTTAATACTACATATGAGTTCACCTACAAAAGGCATACCACTCTGTATTATGCAACAACTCCATTTTCAATTAACTGCACCCCATTTTTGTGCAGAACACAGCTGATTTACATGCATGTTTTTACTGTTTTGGTTCCCCTCTGTCTACATCCTAGATAGCAGATTAATCGGTGTCTCTCCATTATCTTCTCATAGTTACATTTTCCACAGGCGTAGCATAGAAAGTTCTTCAGAGACTGTAGCTCTTTAAGGATTTCCAATAATTTGCTATTTAAAATCATCAGTTAATTTTTCCACATGGTGCCCATCTTAATCTGCAAGAGTTGCTTGACTATTAATGCACACTACAGGCTACTAATAGATGCAGACATAATTTAAAATAATGCTCCAAGTGTAGGGGTGATAAATAAACCATTTGCTTCATTTGCGTTTGATGTTTCTGTTTGTTGGTGGGGATCTTCCACTTGCATAAAAGAGACACTGTGATGAAGTAGCAAACCTAGAGTACAGCTACTGTAACTTGTATTATACTAGATCACTAAGCCACATTATTTTATGATAATGTCCATAACAAAAGGGAATGCCTGCCAGACTACCATCCCGTGTGCCAAACTGCGTTAAAGAAACTTCACTATTTGGCTGGAACTTGGAATCAACTCACTAAATATTCTGCTGTAATCACTGCTTTCTCCATAACATTTTTAAATGTTATACTGCTCAAGTAAACAAAGACCCCATTCCAATGCAGCCAGACAGGACACACTGTATACAGTAGCATGGATAGTTAGTACAAGATGATATCTTTAGTCTGGCTGCATTGGAATGGGGTCTTTGTTTACCTGAGGAGCATAATTATCTACAAAAGTCTCCGTTCAGCAAGCACTGTTACAAACATTATACTTTTTGTACATGGCAGGCACAGAAAAAAAAAAAACAATAAGCACAAATCTTCCTGACTCAAAAAGTGGAAGATTAGTTAACAGTAATCACATATCTATTTTTGGGTTGTTGGGTTTCATCATGATGGGCCACAGTTCTTTATTCAGGCAAAATAGCAATTTCTTTTCTTTTACCCCACTGCTTGACTGACTTAATAGTTCGGTCTGGTCAAGGTTCAAGGGCACATCACACAGGTGTACAAATTGGCAGTTAAAGCCCTTGTGTTCTTTGTGGGACCTTACCAGCTCCTGCACTTTTCTCAAGTGATAAATAATCATCTGCTGGTTAGACTGACATGAGCAGTCCTCCTTCCACTCCTCAATCGAAAATGATCATTGAAGTTTGTCGTTTGAAGTTACAAGAAAAATTCAAGTCCATTGCTGTCAGTGCTATGGTGTTGGTGGTATGTTAAATATATTACTGTTTCTTGCAGGCAGCTGCAGCCTCTGCAGACAGTATTTATCTATTTTTTTGTTTGGTAACCGGGTGGGAAAGGCACTGGGTGAGGGTCCTGGGTTTAAGGCAGTGAAGAGGTCATTGGGGAAACTTTTTCATTTCAGTGCTAGTGCATACATAGACAAAGTACTGAGGAGGTCATTGGGGGAAATGTTTAATTTTTGTGCTTGTGCATACATGGACAAAGTACAAAAGGGATCCTTAGGAGAAAGGATTCATTTTGATGTAATTTTGTTTTTACTCATACTGGAAAAGGTCATTGGGAAAATGTTTTACCTTTGTGATTGTGCATACATGGAAAAGTAATTAAGGGAACCCTGGGGGAAATTATTCATTTTGATGTAATTTTGCATTTACTCATACAAACAGACTACTGAAAAAGTCAGTGGGGAAAATGATTTATTTTTGTGCTTCTGCATATATGGAAAAATAATAAAAATAATTAAGGGAACCTTGGGGGTTATGATTCATTTTGATGTCATTTGGTGGTGCTTGTGCATACATGGACAGACTTCTGATAGGGTTGTTAGGGGAAATGTTTCATTTTTGGTGCTTGTACATACATGGACAAACCTGATTGAAGGGGTCATTGGAGAAAATGTTTCATTTTGGTGCTTGTGCATACATGGACAAACCTGACTGAAAGGGTCATTGTAGAAAATGTTTAATTTTAGTGCTTGTGCATACATAGACAAAGCACTAAAGGGATCATTGGGGAAAATGTTTAATTTTTGTGCTTGTGCATACATGGTACCAAGAGATCCTTGGGGGAAATTATTAATTTTGATGTAATTTTGTGCTTACTATGCATACAAACAGACTACTGAAAAAGTCATGGGGGAAATTATTTATTTTTATGCTTGTGCATACATGGATAAGTAATTAATGGAACCTTGGGGGAAATTATTCATGTTGATGTAATTTGCTCCTTAAGTGCATACATGGACAGGCTACTGAACAGGTCATTCAGGAAAATGTTTCATGTTGGTGTTTTTGCATACATGGACAAACTGCTTAAGGGAACCTTGGGGAAATGATTCATTTTGATGTCATTTGCTTTTTGTGCATACATTGACAGACTACTGAGGGGGTGGTCATTAGGGGAATTGTTTCATTTTGGTGGTTGTGCATACATCAGAAACTACTGAAGCAGTATTTGGGGGGATTTAACACCATAGCATGTTATAGTTTTCATTTATTAGTTATTTCTTGAGTGTTTATGGTATTACTACATGGGTTTATAGATTTATGGTGGACCCTTTACTATTTGGAATGTATTTCTCAGACGTCTAGGCAAAAGGAAAATGGCCTGTGGGAATATGGGTATAACATGGCTAGCCTGGTAAAGGTCCTATGGTCATTAGCATAGTAACCTCCTATAAATCTGTGAACCCTTGATCCTATATCTTTATTTGCATACTAATTGCAGCTTGCTGATTCTTGGTTTGGGAGACTTTCTGTAAGAATGCAGTGTGAGAAGAGAGTAGTGTATTATAATATGTTAGTGGTTATGCAAAGTTTTTTCTGTGTTGTGCATTTTTTGTCTGTATTTTGTTGAAGATTTCAGGGTTAGTGAACTTATTTACATGGAATGCAATCCATCCAAGTTGGAAACTTCTGGTAGAAGCCTTATTGTGTTTTTTTACCTAATTGGCCTGAGGGAAAAATGTGTAGAAATCTTTTATCCTGCTGTGATAAGACTCAAGTTTGCACATAGTGCAAAGTCAGTTCCCCGTGCTGTGTGTGTGTGTGTGTGTGTGTGTGTGTGTGTGTGTGTGTGTGTGTGTGTGTGTGTGTGTGTGTGTGTGTGTGTGTGTATAAAATACTAGGTGGACTTAATTTCTAATTCTGTAAGAAATGTATATGCAATTATCCTTAATGAAACTTAACTTGCATCATGCTGATGCACCTGCAATGGTAGTAAATACCTTTAAAAAACTTCCCCTTTATAAACCACTAAGTGCCCCTCTTGCCCTCTGCTCCCCCAGTCTTCAACAGTTTCCGGCACCTATGACATTTTGAGAGAACAGTCAGAGTGTGAGCATGCATGAATGTGGCAGTCAGTCTGTTTACAAGTTTATTTAACTTTAAGTTACAAAGCCTGAATCCTGACGTGTTTGTGTACAATAAAGCTGCTTAAACCGAACCCACAACTGTTCGTCTCTTTTGTCCTGAGCAGACGAGTGACATGGTGTCAGAAGAGGCATGTCTAAAAAGAAAAGAAAAGAAAAAGGCCAGAAAGGAACTGCAGGTAAAGAAAACTTGCACAAATTATTTATTTTATAAAGAAAATGCAACAAACCATTTGTAAGGCACAAAATGTATTATTAATCGAACAAGTAGCACAAGAACATATTGTTAAGCAAACAAAAGGCACAAAACACATTGAAAATTAAATGTTTAGAACCACAGTATCTGGTAAAAGAGTTATCAGTGAAGCTGATAAGGGGTTCAGAATTGCATTGTGTTGTAAAACAAACATATTTAAAGCAAAACAAGCATTTTTAAAGTAAAATGAATATGTTGAGAGTAAAATGAGCACAATAAAGTGTAATGGGCATGAAATGAGATTAAATGAGCATAATGAATATGACAAAAGGGCAAAATAAGCATAAACGAGCACAGAAAAGCAAGGTGACTGCATGTTTTTGAGTAAAACAACTGTACTTGGGTATGAGCTGTTATTTTGCATTAACTAAGGTTATTCAAAGCATAACTAGAGTTGTTCAAAGTATCTGAGTGTGCAAAATGTTTGTGCTTTATCACAGTGCATTTATTTCAAAGAGTTTGTGTGTAAAGTGCAACTATTTTGCAAAGTGCAGTCCAAATACAGTCATGTCGAAAGGTTTCTTCTGCTGTGTACATTTATTCGCAGAGTGCCACCATTTCAAAGTGTTTCTTACGCTGTGCAGTTGTTGCAAAGTACAGCCATTTTGAAAAGTTTACTGTGTAATGTATACAGTTCATTACCATGTACAATCAGTTTGAAGTGCTTCTTACTCTGAGCTTCTACCGCATACAGTTTATTCGCAAAGTACACTTATTTAAAAGTGTTTTTTACACTGATAAGGAGTGGTTTTGCAATGTAGAGTGATTTCAAGAGTGTCTTTGTGCTACGGAGACATATTGCAAAGTATAAGTGTTTCAGATGTTTATTGTGCTATTGGGCATAGTTTAAAGTCTTGGCATAAATTTCTGGCATATATATGTGTGCATGTTTGTGCATAAACTCAAGGGCCTTCAGTAGTGTGTGTTGAGATGGCAGAGGCATTTGTATTTGACCATAATATTGCAGAGAATTGGAGAGTATTCTAGCAGGAATAAGACATTTTTATACAAGCGGCTTTTTCAGATAAAGATTCACGTACAAGAGCATTCATGTTGCTTAACTTAGCAGGGTCTGAAGCTGCTGAAAGAGAACGTTCATTTATGTATGCACCAGCAGTATATACTGGAGAGGGAGAAAACTTCCAAATTGCTGTACTGACAGAATATAGAGAGGATCATGAGTGTCTGAAGTGTAAATTCAGAGAAATGTGCAACCCCCCCCCCCAAGACAAACGTCACATTAGAGAGGCATTTGTTTTGTAAGAGAGATAAAAAAAGGGGAAACTTTTGCAGCTTATATCACTGACCTGAGAAATAAATCTAAGATGTACAGATTTGGTGACTTGAAAGATGAGTTAATAAAGGACAGGCTTGTATGTGGTGTCAGTAGTTCTGCAGTAAGAAAGATTTTGCTTCTTGACAGTTATTTAATGTTAAGCAAGGCTATAGAGATTTGTGAAATCCATGAGCTCACAGAAAGGCACAGAAATATGCTTGCAAGTGATAAAAACATTGTTGCAATGAGTCCCAGAGCAAATGTAGACAGCATGCAACATGTGGCTAGCAGAAACAGGCCTAAGCACATGGCAGCTGCAACTCCAGCAGGCTCTTCTGGAAAGGCAGGTGATTTTCTAGCAAGTTCTAAGACTAGCTCAGTAAAATGGACATGCTCTGTGCAGTACAAGGGTGAATCACCAAAACCCAAATCAAGCTTTATTGCTAACTGTTGCAATTGTCATGCCAATCATGAGTCTAAAATAGAAAAGTGCTCAGCATTTGGTCAACAATGTCACAAGTGTAGAAAATGGAATCACTTTCAAAAGTTTTGCAAATTAAACAAGCCCTATTCTGTTTCAAAGAAAGGTCACTCAAAAAAGCAAGTTGATCATATAGAGAGCTGTAACCCTAATTTCTATGTAGATGGTATGTCAGTGGCTGGTGAAAAGGTTGATGCAGTAGATTTGTTAGCAAAAAATGAAGTGTTCTGCATGGTCCTGATTAATGGTAAACCCACAGAGCTCAAAGTAGACACTGGTTCAAAGTGTAATGTTATGTCAGCAGAAACATTTGCTAAGGTGAGAAATGGTGAGCAACTTAATTTAACCAATAGTGTGAAACTTGTTGCTTATGGAGGTGAAGAGATTCAAACCAAAGGCTCAGTAATACTTTCATGCATTTCAGCTGGGAATAAGCACTGCTTGCAATTCTACATAGTTCGAAGACCTGTGCAATCATTGTTGGGTTTTAGAGGCAGTTTGAGAATGAAACTGCTTTCTTTTACCAAAGAAGTTCATCATGTAAGCAGATGTCCTAGTTCCAGTTTCACTGATAGCATTTTCTCAGAGTATGCTGATGTTTTTGACAACAATTTGGGCAAACATCCAGTTGTGTACTCCATGAAAATAGACCCAGAGGTCAGTCCAGAGGTCAGACCAGCAAGGAGAATTCTGATAGCCATGCAAATAAATTCCAGGTCCAACTAGATAAAATGGTGCAGTAAGGTGTGATCTATCCAGTCACAGAACTGACCGAGTAGGTGTCTTCCATGGCAGCTACTCATAAGAAGATTTTGGATGCAATCAGAATATGCATTGAACTGAGATACTTGAATAGAGCATTAAAGAGACCCCCTCATCCTATGTATACAGTAGAAGAGGTTGTTGCCCTGATGCCAAATGCCACTGTTTTTTTTCTGTTTTGAAAGCAAAGAGTTAATTTTGGCAAGTGATGCTTGATTGCAAATCTTCACTACTGACTATATTCAGTACCCCATTTGTCAGATACAGATTTCTTAAGATGCATTTTGATTTATATTCTGCAAGCAAAGTCTTTCAGCGTGAAATGAAGCAAATTTTTTTGGGTTATCCATGTGCCATAATTGTTGATGATTTATTGGTCAGAGGCAATGGAGAGGGAGAGCATGACCAAAACCTCAGAAAAGTTCTGGAAAGAGCACGTGAAGTGAACTTGAAGGTCAATCCTTTGAAGTACAAATTCAGGCTTCCAGAAGTCACATATGTAGGTCACTTATTTACCAGTACCGGCTTACGACCTGATCCATCCAAACAAGCAGCCATTCTTGAGATGCAGGCTCCAGATAATCTTCAAGCCCTACAGCATTTCCTTGGTATGGTTAATTACTTGGGCAAGTCTATACCTGATTTTAATGAGATTTCAGCACCTTTAAGAAAGTTAACACACAAAAATGTTGCCTGGTCATGGTTGGAACAGCACCAGAGAGCATTTGACAACCTTAAGCAGAGAATTTCAGGTCCACCTACATTGCATTATTATGATGTCAATAAACCAGTTATTCTTTCTTGTGATGTTTCTATGTTTGGTCTAGGTGCAGTTATTCTCCAAGAAGACAGACCAGTTGCCTATGCATCTCAAACTCTTACCCAAACTGAAATGCAGTATGCTCAGATTAAGAAGGAACATTTGGCTATTGTCTCCACATGTTCTAAGTTCCATGATTATATTTATGGTCAAGCTATCCAGATTGAAACAGACCATCAGTCTCTAGTTACTATTTTAAAGAAGCCTATGCATACAGCTCCAGCTAGACTGCAAACAAATACATTGGCAACCTTCAAACACTGGATCCCACCCAGTTTGGGTTTGTGAAGGACCGATCGTGTCTCCTGAATCTGATTGACTTCTTTGAATCAGTCTCCAGTGCTGTGGACAAGAGTAAGGTGGTCCACACAGCCTATCTGGACCTCCCAAAGGCCATCAACACCATCTCCCACTCTGGAATCATAGATAAACTTACTAAGCTGGGCATAAATCCCTACGTCACTCAATGGGTTGCCAACTGGCTTACTGACAGAACCCAGACTGTAAAAGTAGCCGACTCCAAATCCAGCTCCAGACAAGTGACAAGTGGAGTACCTCAGGGTTCAGTCCTGGGACCACTCTTGTTTGGTATCTACTTCTCTGAAGCACAGGCCAACATTAAGGGACTCTGGCTAACAAAGTTCGCAGAGGACTGCAAACTGGGAGCCATTATTGAATCCCCAAATGATGTGGATATTCTACAAAAGGGCCTTACAGAAACAGATGCCTGGTACCAGAGCCATGGGCTCAAGCTTAATGCCAAGAAATGTATAGTTATCCCCTTTGGAAAAAAACATGTACCCATGAATTACTACATAGGTGGCAGTACACTAAACATCAAAAGTGTGATGAGAGACTTAGGGATACAGGTGGAAAGTGGTCTCACTTTTGATAACCACATCACCACAACAGTCAGGAAATCCTTCTATGTGGCACACCTCATCACTAAGGGCTTTTCATCCAGAAAAAAGGAGGTCATTGTCCCACTGTACTCATCCCTCATTAGACCCATTATAGAGTATAATGCCCCAATTGGTCTGTACCTCACAAGACATCTGCAACAGCTGGAAAGGCCACAGAAATACCTCACTAAAAGAATCACAGGCCTAAAGCAGATGCCATATGCTGACCATCTAAAAAAACTTCAGCTATACTCTGTGGAATATTGTCTACTCAGAGGCGATCTCTGCTTAACATACAAGGCTGTCAAATCCTGAGCTGTTGGACATGCTCCACTTAAGGAAATCCCAATCCCTCAGAGCCGTACGCTCCAGGGATCTAAACCTTGTCAGCACAATGAACAAAACATGCTGGAGGGATAGGTTTCTGACCCAGAGACTCCCTATATTCTGGAACAGACTGCCCATACATGTCAAGCAGAGCACCTCCTTGGCCCTCTTCAAAAGGAACCTTGATGATTGGATGGGAGATAGGAAATTCACCCTGGGGATCATGTCAGTCATGCTGTTAGACAGGGGTCCAGTGAAGTAAATATTGTGGGAAGAAATATCCAGGGAATTGTTATGGCTAGGCTTGTATAGGCCCTAGGACCAATAGCCTAGTACCAACCTATCAACCTATGAACCAAAGAATGATGCTCAGATTACAAAAGTACAACTTCAAAATGGTCTACACTAACAGCAAACCTCTTTATCTGGCTCATACCTTTTCCAAATCACCCAGGAATACTACAGAACAGCATGATAAAGAGAATTTTGACACTGATGTCATGGAAGTGTGTAATTTTTCTTCTATGAGATTAGATGAGCTGAGAGATCATACAAATACTGATCCAGTTTTGCAAAAGCTTAATCACTTCATTGATGTCAGATGGCCATCAAAGCAATCTTGTGTACTGCTAACAGTACAACCTTACTTTCCTTATTGAGCTGAACTGTTGATGGAAGAGGGTATCATTTTTAAAGGTCCTAAACTTGTTGTTCCTAGTTCCTTAAAACATGAGTATATCCAGATCTTGCATCGTGGCCACTCAGGTTCTGTTTCTAACAAAAGAAGGGTGAGAAGACTAGTATTTTGGCCTTCTCTGTCAAACGACATTAATAAAGTGCTTTCCTCTTGTTCATATTTATAAAGACACACTTCAGCTAAGCCAAATCCCTGAACTACCTTGGTTTACTGTAGCTACTGACATATTCAAGTGGAACAATCAGTATTATTTAATGGTGGCAGACTCTTACTCAAATTGGTTTGAAATTGATTTGCTATCTAACCTAATGTCTAGTACTGTCATTACAAAGTTGAACCGTCACTTCTCAGGACATGGTAGTCCACATAGAGTTATATCTGACAACAGTACCCAGTTTACCAGTCAATTGTTTCAGAGATTTGTTAAAGAGTGGGACTTTGTCCATATTACTAGCAGTCCTGAATATCCCCAGTCAAATGGTCTGGCTGAACGTGCAGTACAGACTGCAAAGCAATTACCTGAGAGGTTAAAGCGTGACAATACTAATAACTTTTTGAATCTACTCAATCTCAGAAACATACCCCATGACAACCTACTTGGCTGGCCTGCTCAGAGACTTCTATCCATTCAAACTAGAACAACCCTACCTATTAGTTACAGTTTCTTAGTGCCTGATGCTAAGAACAACAGAACAATTAAAGCCCAGTTGTTTAAAAGGAGATCTTTGCAGAAGTCCAGTTATGACAAGAAGAGCAGATTTCTTTGTCCTTTGGAGAAAGGAGAGACTGTGAGGATGCAAACTGCGAAAGGCTTTGACCAGATTGGTCAAGTGACAGGTGTTTGTGCCAAGCTTAGATCTTACCTAGTAGATGAAGATAGTGTGGAATACAGGAGAAACTGCAGACATCTTCTTCCTGTATCAGAACCAATATTACACCATAGTACCTGTGATACAAACTCTAGATCTCAGAGCAATCCAGACAATGTTCCAATGGTAGAACATGTCTTGATACCAACTTGCATTCATGATGATACCCCTGATGTCCCAAAAGATAAACATTCTGTAAAGACAGTGCCTGTTGCTAAACCTACTTCTAATTTTTATATTACATGATTTGGTCACATCGCTAAGCCCAGTGTGAGATTTGCAGCAACCTGGCTGTTATTGTTTCAAATGTATCTAGTTTTGTATAATTGCATGACAACAGATTATTTTGTACAATTGCATGTCAATCAATGTCATTGTTGTATCAACAATTTCTCAAAGAGGGAGGATGTAGAACAGTGTGTGTGTGTCATGACTTTAAGAAGCATTTCTAAGTGACGCATGTGCAGGCAGCTGTGCCATTTTCAGAGAGCAGCCGGAGTGTGAGCCTGTATGAATGAGGCAGTCAGTTACAAAGCCTCAATCCTGATGTGTTTGTGCACAATAAAGCTCCTTGAATCAAACCCACAGCTGTTCACCTGTTTTGTCCTGACCAGGTGAGCAATAATCCCCCCCCACCGCATACCTCTCTTTACCTGTCATTACTGTAAATCTTTCAGCCTTCTACTATCTATACTCACTAACAGAAAAAATATCATCAATCTAGCTCTACATACTGTAATATTATGTCAAACTAGGGTTATCCTAAGTCCCACTCTTTTTTCTCTAAACTCTCATCTGCTGCTGTCTCAGCATTTTTAATTTTGTATATACTTTTCATGCAACTTCTGTTACTGTAAATATGTGCAATGATATAACTATGTAAATATTCCTGCATTTCAATGTATGCAACCAAGTAATATTCTTGTTTTTGAATCTATGCATGTTAACATTTTGTTTTTGTTTTTTGAATCTATGCCTGTTAATATCTTATTATTTTCTGGAGCTTTTCTCCTCGGGTCACCACTGAAAATGGGCCTTTGGCTCAGAGGGTCTATATCAGCATTTCAAAAATTTAATAGGCTGAATCGCTAAATGTCGAACTGAAATGATCGACCTATTAAATTTTCGAATGCCGATAAAAAAAATAACCCCACCCAAAAAAAAAAAACTAAAGGGTATAGGCAGGGAGGCAAGCCCCCCTGCACCCCCCACACCCCCACTACTTAAATATACTAACTCTGACTCCGCACTACATTGAAGTAAACAGAAATCTCCCCTTACAGAGATTTCTATTTACCCGTTCGATGTTCTGTACTTTCAGCATTCTTGATGCGACACTGTCGTATTCGATATTGTCAGCTTTCAAAATCCTGATATAGACCTGGCTCAGCTGGACCAACCCGGTTAACAAATGACAAATAAATAAATAAATAAAAATAAAATAAAGTTAGTTTAGCAAAAATATGTTAATATTAAATCATAATAATAAATAACAATAGTTAATCAATGAAGATAAGAGGTGAGGGAGAGAGAGAAACATTCCATTACGGACACTGCAGATTATATCCCTGAAAACACTGATAATATATACAGGTGTGTAATGTCAGTTTTGAGTACAGTGACTACAATTCTCCTATAGCTGATGTAGCATGTACATACCTCTCAAGCTGTTAGCATGGGTCAGTATAGACCAAGCAATAACAAATGCAGGTACACAACTACACAAAACAATTTCACATAATTTGGACTTATATAACTACCAAGGTATTCTGTAAGTGGATTTAGTAATACACTGCATTCCAGGTAATCATTTTTCTGGTAATCCTGTGACAGATGGATTAGGCAGTTTTAATTACATTACAACAAATTGTAACACTTGAGACGCATGTTTGTGTACAGTACATAAACTAGACAGTCATCATGCCTTAGTTGGCAGGCATGGGAATAGAACCCAATAGCTGTGACTAGAGGGGACATCTGCAAATAATTTATCAATTGACTGCAGCAACTTAGTGCATACATGCAAGGAATACAGCCATATTGGAAATATTTAGACAGATGTATTTAGGAATCAACAATGCTGCTTAACACTTTAGTGGTATTGCTAATAACTGTCTGTGAAATCTAAATACAATATCTGCTCATAACATGGGCTACCTCACCCATATATGTTTTGCTCCTGGACTGGGAGAAAATAAGAGCATTATGTGACTGATATTGGCCTGGAGACAACCTTGAACCATACTGTTAGTTGAGCAATACATGTTACAGGGCATTCGGTTTGCATTCTAGAACTATTACAGTGTTATACTTGACTGCAGAGACAGTAGAACACACATGCATGGAATATAGTTGTACTGCATATATTAAGACAGATGCATTTAGAAATCAACAATGCTGCTTAACACTTTATTGGTATTCCTGATAAATTTCTGTGAAGTCCACACACAATATCTGCCCACAGAGTGGGCTACCTCACCCATATACCTTTATTACTTGGAGTAGAAGGAACAGAGAGCATTATGTGACTGACACTGGCCTGGAGACAGCCTTGGACCATACTATGAGTTGAGCAATACAGTTTGCAGGCCATTAGTTTTGCATTCTACAGCTATTGCAGTGTTACACTTGACTGCGGCAACCTTACCATAGACAAGCAATGCATACAGTTCTACTGCAATGGTTATGCCAACATAATCCTGCTGTACACGATTTTGCTTACTGTTATTGGTATTGTTTATTTTTTTATTGCAATACAGTTGTTATTGTTCATTTATTGCACTGTCACTCTAATTTCCCAATTATTGCACTACAGTTCTACCTACCCATTTATTGAACTATATTTTTTATTGTGTATACTTTATTGCTGTAACTGCTTTACTCTTTCCTGCTTATTGCACTACAGTTAGCTTAATAAATCTGTACTTACCACACTCACAGTGCAACCTGGCCAGGTGCCCTGCATGGGACTCAAAATTGCAACTCCTTTCAGCTGCAGCTGTTGGGAGAGAAGCACACCATTATACATTCCAGTTTTGCAAACATTCAGCTTGCATTTTGGTAAAACAGTGGAAAACATACTTACATATTTGTGGGGCATCCCTCTTTCTCCTCTTCAGGTCATTTCTCCTCTTCAGGCCATCATAATGATGATGACACTGCTCACCAGTGCAGGGGATACCAGTAGCACTGGGAAGTTCCCTGGCCAACTGGTCCCAGGCCTCTGCCCTGGAAACTGCCCTGCATCAGCCTAGGTTCATAATTTTTTACCAGGAGCCCAACAAAGACCCTGGATTCCTGCACACCCCATCTCAGCACCCAAAAGTGTGCACCCTCTCCAGCACCACCTGTCATATCAGCAGATAAGCAGACTCCAAAAAATGGTGCAGAATTCCTACCTATTGTGCCTAATATAGGCTATTTTCCTGCCCTTGCACATAATTGAGTAACATTCAAAAAAGCGCCGCATCACTTAGCAATGCACAAACCAGCTTAAGCAGAGGTAAGCAGAAAACTCACACAACTGAGCTTTCAGCGAAGCTTAGCAACAAGCAAACAGTAGTAACCATTATCATGTTTAGGCAGTGCTCAGTACAGAGCAGCACTGCCATATTTCACAAATTTGTTTTTAAAATTAAACATAAATACTAAATTAAATTACAGAAATGTTATGACTGCTACAGACTTGAACCCAGGACCTATGAAGCATTAGGCTGTAACTACCCATTTAGCTACTACTTGGACATTATAAAACTACTATACCTTCACATATACTATTGGGCTACGTGTTAGTGTTACTGAGCATCAAGCTGCTCAAACATGCTCAAACATGCTTAAACAGACCCAGGAATAAATAATTAATTACATCCAGTTTCTATTTTTAGATGTCTGACAGGTGTTGCTATGTATGTATAAGCACCACTCGGCTCTGCTGTGCTCTGCACCGTGCTGTGCAAACGGCAATTAAAAAAAATAAAATTAAATTAAAAAAAATTAATTATGATATTAAGTACATCTGGTTTCTATTTTTAGATGTTTAGCAGGTGCCAGGTGTCTATATGTGAGCACAGCTTGGCATTGTTGCACACCACACCACCCCACGCTGAGCAAACATGCAGAGAGAAAAAAAACAAAAAAAAAAATAATACCTAAAATTAAAATATTACATACTTAAAACAATTAACAGCATTTCAACAATAGTGGGGAGCATTACAGGGAGCCTCACATTGTACATAGCATTTGACCAGGCATCCATCCATGGGTAGCCTCTACACTTCTCCCCACATGGATTCAATATCCTTGCTCTTATATTCCATGTAGGTTCTACATGGTGCCTACACAGATTTTATTAAATCCTGGGGATTTTCTAATTCATGTAACATAATCTCTTTTTCATATTCTCTGTTAATTTGTTCAGAATTTTTTTACTTCCGATATCCTTGCACTTTGTCTCTTTTTCTTTCTAAATATTTCTTCCATGTAACTTAAAATTCTACAGTCTTTTAATTTCCTTCTTTTTCTTTCATTTGTCTCATCACACTACTATTCCCTTCACTGTCTTATTAAATATGGTGATACTGGTTCTTTTCTGCCTTGTAAAAAAATCTTTGTTTATATACCAATTTGTTCATTTTATATAATTTCTCTCGCAAATTTCATAGTCTTTAAAATAAATTCATAACATTCTCTGTTTTTAGTTTCTAAACTGACATATCTTTATATGTTTTAACATATCCCTGCTTTTCTTTTTTCCTTACTTTACACTGCCACTATAAATAACTCCCTTTATATTTTCTTTTAAAAGTAATGTCCCATTCAGACCAACTATCATATAATGCTTTCATAGTGGGAGGAACCAATTTTCCACATTTCCTAATGTCCATTATTCTTTACATCTTTTCCTCATTTTTATTCCCTCTTAAATCATAAGGTGGGAGGATTGCATAATGCTTAAAAGTGCTTACCCTACAAACACAAGATGCAGGATTTGGCTTTCACATGGTGTAATTAGCTAGGCTTAAAATGTCACATAAGAGCAGTTAGCCTAGTACTAATCTATGAACCTATGGACTAGTACTATGATCCTTCCATAACTGAATAATTACTTTCTTTTCTTTCCATTCTTTTTAATTTATTAATTTTACACCCTTTTCTATGTTTATGTATTCTCTGTTATGATATATTTCAAAGCATATTGTCAAATGATTTCAAAAACCTGTTACAATAGTTTCCAGTTATGTTATGCATATTCTTTCTGATACTATAAAGTAATCAGTTTCAAAATTTAAAGTACCCCTTCTGTATGTCCGTGGTTTTCTGTTCCATATAACCATTTTTCCAGATTTTATAAGGCCCATTATTCTTCACATCTTTTACACTTTTCTTTTTATTCCCCCTTAAATCTCAGTTAAAATCTTCTGCAATTATAATATGCATATTTACAACTACATCTAATATTCTCTGAAACAAAATTTTCCTTTCTTTACTAGTCAAATAAGCATATATAGCTGTACTTCTATAAACCTTTGTTTGCCATCTTAAATCAGCAATTGCTAATCTTCCCATTTTATCTAATACAACAACTGGAATCTGCACTACTCTTCTACATAATACTGCTATTCCTAATCACTGCTCATTCCACATATTCCATATTATCTCACAATCTCATATATTTTTGTGTCTGCAGTCTTTCTTCAAGTGTCAAAAATCTTTTATTTGCCAAACTAATAATATCAGCATGACATTTGTTACTCCATTATAAAATCCCTAACCTTTTTATTATGTTTTTCATACCGTTTACTTTAACTGAAAGAATCCTTAAATTATTCCTTTTCTGTTCCTTAATTTAAAGAATGTATCTTTTTCCTATGCTACTTTTTGAAATTTACATCTGTCATCCATTTCATTTCTTCCTTTCTTTTATATTAATACCTTTGAATGTTTCTATAGTTTACCAGTAGATTTTTAGTCTTACTACTTTCCAACTTGAATCTTCTTTGCCACTAACTTCCAATTATATTTCTAATTCCACTCCATCTTTTCTTTTACTATCTCCATTTTTTCTTCTAAAGTTTCATCTATCACTTCTTTGTTTCTGATTTGTTCTTTATCATTACCCTGATTTACAATGCTTGATTCATTCTCTTTATCTTTGCATTCTATTCATATATGCCCATTTTTTTAAAATCTTTAACATTCAAGTTCACATTTCTTTACTATATGTCCTGTTTTACCATATATACAGATAACACTTCTTTTTATCTCAGTTATTAAATAAATGACCTTCTTTCTCATAAAAAATGTTTTTGTTATCCCAAATAAAGTTTTCCTTCAACATTTATGATACTCAGAAGATGTGCACATTATTAATATTTCCATTTTTAAAAATGACATTACAACCCTATCTTCTACTCTATAAACTCCTATTATCATAAACTTTTGAAATGTCCATTACTTCTTTACAAATATTTTAAATCTCCTTTTAAAGTCTCTCTCTCCACTTATTTGTGAAACTGAAAATGTATTTTGCTTTTTGTCTCTTGAAAAGATGTTTTACCCACATATTCATTCCATGGATTATTATTTTCTCTTTGTTCATAATCACACAAAAAACTTTTCAGTACTTTGTACTATTTCAAAAAGTCACCAAATGTCTCTTTATTAGCCAAAATGAAAACTCTTACCTCTTGTGTTTTCGTGTCCAAATGTAGAGTTACATTGTGCCATACCTCAACTCAACTCCTGGCTTCTTTTTCTTTGTGCTCTTACTAGAAACTTTTTACTTTTTTTAATCTATATAATCTAATATAAAAGAAAGGATGAAATGAAATGGATAACAAATATTTATTTACCCGTAACAAATCAAAAACCTCTCCTCTCTCCTTCTCTATCTCCTCCAAAAATAGTACTGTCATTTCACCTTCTCCCCATACCAAGCTCCTTGGCATTAAAATAGACAATAACCTCCAGTTTGACATCCATTATAAGCTCATGGCTTTGTCCATGTGTTACATAATCCTACCATATGCTATCTCCATCTTTTCTTTCTCTCTTACTTCAGACCCTCTGTAAGCATTGTATTGATAAATAGTATCCCTTGATATACGTTTTTTTTTTTTGCTGTGATTTCTGTCCTTATTTTCCAAACTAACAAAATATATATATGTATGTATATGTAAATACTGCTGAAGAAAATTTTTTTTACTTTTTTTCTGTTCCTCAAATGCCGCTATGATGACACAGTTTTTTACCTTCTGTTTAATATTCATTATTATTATATTAATTATGTGAAGCTTTTCTCCCTGGGCCGCCACTGTAAGTGGACTTCTTCCAGTCAGACCATCCCAGTTAACAAATGTAAAATAAATAACATAAATAAATAAAAATAAAAAAATGTACTCTTTTTTTTTTTCTTTTCTTTCTGTCCTACTTGCTTAGTCAATATGTTTTCTGCATAGGTTTTCTTTAATTGTGCACTGACCCCTTTCAATATAATTTCTACATACTCCTGTTGTATTTTTTCCATAATGTTTCCCCAAGATACTTTGTTCTCTGGCTCACTTTGTTCAATTGTATCATTTAGTAACTCATCCTGTAGCCCTACTGATTGTAGGGTTGTAACAATACGTTCCTCTCTGGCATGTTTCTCCATTTCACCAAATAACTGCTTCTAAAATAACTTCTCCAAATCCTCAGCTACATCCACAACAACTTTCACTGAGCTGGCATTCATCTCCACTCTTTCTGATGTGTTCTCAGTCTTGCACACTGTTCTCCCAACCATCACCTTTCTAGGAATGGGGTGTGAGCATGCACTTGCATATGTTGTTACCACAAGTACTAATCAAGAGTAGTTTTTTTATTTGTAAACATTCATACATTTCATATTATTTACATATTTACATTATTTACATAAATAACATCATTCAATACCTCATCAACTTCCTTTGGTTCTATATTATAAGTTTGAAGTTTGAAAACTTCGAATCTCATATGGTCGATATCATATGAGTGAAGTTTTCAAACATTGAAAGTGTCAATGGAGATCACCACAGGGAATATTTCCCTTCACTTCAATGTAGTGTGATCTCAGAGTTGGTATATTTAAGTAGTGGGGGGTGGGGGGGTGCAGCCCCCCATGTGGGGGGGGTGTTCAGGTAGGTTTTTTATTTCTATTTTTTTTAAATTGTATGTTTGATGTTTGAAAACTTCGCTCATATGGAGTAGATCATATGAGATTCAAAGTTTTCAGACTTTGAACATATAATATAGACCCCCCTTCCTTTTAAGTGTTCCCCACCCTTTTACCCACACCAAAGCAATATTTTCTTCCAGTATGTTTGTCAATGTCTATTTTCCATTGTTTTTAATCTCATTAAGTGTCTCATTCCCAACTGTGCATGTTACATAAAATATAACTCTGTCCATGTTCTTTGCCTTTTCTTGAGATTTCATTCCATAATAACCATATTCTGTCATGTCCATATTTAATATTTCAAATTTCAAATAATCTTTAACCAAATCATGTTTACATACTTCTTTCCACAACTCCTGAATTCTTTCAATTTTAAAAATACATTTTCTGTATTTTCAAACTTTTTCCACTTATTACATATTTTATCTATTTTACTTTTGTATGCCATATTTGTTTTTACTGGTAATTTACCTATGGACAACCTCCACAAAATTTCTTACATTCTTTAATTCTTTTATAATTTGTATATTTCATCATTATTGCTTTTCTTTCTTACTTGTTTCTAACTCTTTCCACGGATCAACAAAATAAAAAATAACATACCTTTCCTTTCTATTCTTTTCTATTACATTATTTTTTGTTTCCATTACATAATTTTACTATAAAGTTTTTTTTTTGTTTCTTCATTAGTGACACTTTTACTTCTTTTCTTCATTTCCATATCTTCCCAAGTTTTCTTGTCTTTACCATACATTATTGTCTCTACCAAATTCTTATTATCTTTTATAAATCTATTTAATACTTTACACATATTTAAACAGGCTGCATGTACAATTGGGTTTATCAATCCCAGCCCCCCCTGCTCTTCTTTTATGTGTAAAATTCCTCTCTTTACAGGGCTCAATCTCAACCCTCAAATTAATTAAAATATTGTCATAATATTTTCTTTTTCATACCTCACTGGTATCATATAAATGTTTTTAACATGGGCTATTTTACCCAATATTATAGTATTTATGAAATGTGCTTTCTTTCTATATGAAAATCTATATGTTTTCCAGAAAGCAATAATTTCTTTAATTCTTATAATAACTTTGTCCCATTGCTTATGTATATATTAACTTCTACCAAATAATATCCCTAATATATATATATATATATATATATATATATATATATATATTTTTTTTTTTATTATATTCTACACATCCTATTATTCCTCCATAACCAAAACCTTTGCATTTCCTCTTTATTGATACTTAAACCAATTTCTTTAATATAGTACTTAATTTTTCATTAATTTCTTCCATCCATGATTTAGTTTTAGCAATTATTACAATGTCATCTGCATAAGTAAGCATTATCGGTGTTTGTGCCTCCTTCATCATTTTATATCCTACATTACTTGTCATTTTACAGTATTTATTTCCACCACTACTATATTCATGACTAATGAAAATGCCACACTGCTAGCTTGACATCCTTGTTTTATTACACATGCTGTTTTCTCATCTTCCTCAATCCAACCATTTATGTTTAATTTCACATAATTTTTTTAACATATTGATTTAATAATTTGTAGTACTTTGTCACTTATGTTATATTCTTGCAGAATTCTCCACAAAGCTTCACATTGGCTATATCATATGCCCTACAAACATCAACTATCATAACCTTTGCTTATTCTTTTTTTCATTAACAATGCCATCAAACACTTATTTTTTTAACCACAACAAATCCTGACTTCTTTTCTCTTTCTTCCATACATAATTTGATCATATAACCTTTCCATTTTCCATTGTATTATTTTAGCAATTATTCTCATAAAATAATTTATAGTTATTATTTAGTGTTATCAGTCTCCAATTTTTTTATGTCATAATTATTTCCTTTCTTATACATACATTTTAAAACCCCATGTACAGATTTCCTTGTACTTAATCCCTGTTTCTATCCATTCATTCATCATTTGTATAAATATCATGTTTGCCATTCTTCCATTTTTTATACATATTATATTCTATCCTATCTAATCCTGTGGCTGAATTTATATTAATATCTTTCATAATCTCATTCAACTCCTTTATATTTATTTTTTCTCTAAATATTCATTGTCTTTTTTACTAAATCTCTAACTATCATAAATTTTTTCTAAGCACACTTCTTTTTTGCCATTGAAATTTAATAAATAGCTCTTAATTATTTCTTATATTTTTTCTTGCTTCTTAACTTGTTTCCCTTCTTTATTTTTAAATTCTCTTATTTTTTATCTATAATTATTTTACATAAATATAGTGGTACTTCCTACTTATTTCCTTTGTAAGCAATAGTTTTGCTTATATAACAAGTTATTATTTTTTTCTTGATTGCTTTTGTATATCTGTCCTTCTTTTTTATATAATATTCTATCCTTTTCTACTAAACCTTTAAAACATTCTTCACTTAATACTCTGTATTCCTTTTTCCTTTTTCTCTTCTGTTATACACATTCTAAAAATGTCTTTTTATATTTCTTTTTAAATTGTATTCACCAAATAGTCCAATTTTCATAGAAAAGTCTCATTCTAATACGTAATTTCCATAATTCTATAAGCTCTTTTCTTTCTCCTATATCCAATTCTTTTTCATTAATTCCTTTTAATCCTTTTCCTATTTTAATGTATTCCTCATTTTCATGACTTTTTATCCAAATAGCCACTTGGTCAGAAAATCAAGTATATTTTTATTCATTTTTGAGTGATTTTTAAACTTTCTGATATTAAAAAGTAATCAGTGTCTGTTTTAATTTCATTCCTTTTATATATCCATAGTTTATTCCCCCATATCTTTAATTGTCCACTCCTCATAATTTCAGTAACTATTTTAACATCACAGTCCTTCTTTTTATTCCTTCAGTTACAGTTAAAGTCAACTCTGATTTTTATATCCATATTCACCCAAACATAATTAAGAATGCTTTTAAACATTGTTTCTCTCTCTTTTTTTGTCACATATGCATATAAGGCTATAATCCAACATACATACATTTTCCATTTCAGATCAACTACTGTTATTCTCCCTAATTCTATAATTATTATATCTAATATCTTTATATTTTCTTTACACAATGCACATATACCTGAACATATTTATTTACCTATATTCCAAATTACAGTACCATTTCAAAGCCTTTCTATTTGTACTCTTTCTTATTCCATTAACAGTCAAATGTCTTCTAACACTATTATTTGCCCATCTACATTTGAACACCAATACATAATATTAATTCTCCGCTTCATATTTTTCATACTGTTCACATTTAAAGCTAAAATTTTTAGCTTAATTGATCAGTTATATTAAAGATGCCTGTATCTCTTACCTTTCTTATTTTCTCTTAGAATAATATTTTTAAACTTTTTTTCTTTCCCTAACTCCTTTTTCCAATAGAATTTTTCTTGCCTTTTACCACATGCCACTCTGACTCTTCATCATTTGTCTTATCTATTTCTTTTTATTTCACTTTAATTTTAAAGGCAAATGCTACATGTTTTTTATTTGTGGTGTAATTTCCTGTACAGCATCCTCCTCCATCTCTTTTTCTTGCGTACCTTCATTTGCAATTTCTTATTTTCATTTTCTTGTGTCTGTATCTCACACTCTAACCATGAATGACCTCCAGTGCCACATTGTTTTACACTTTCTTTGTACTATGGCTTGTCAGACAACATAAATAACATCTTTTTTGTACATTCATTAATTAAATGATCATTATTTCCACAAAAATAGCATGTTTTAGACTGTCCTCTGTACTTTACAAGCCCTGTATTATCATGCACATAAATAATACTAGGCATGTGTATCACATTGTCATTTTCCATTTTTAAAATTAGTCCACATTCCCATCCCACAGTCCATAATCCTCTTTCATCATATATTTTAGTAGTGTTCATTACTACTTTACATACTGTCAGCAAATGTTTTTTCAGTCCTTTTGCTTCCACTTCAGTTCTAAACTGAATTAAAACCCTTTTTTGTTTGTATAAAAAAGGGTTGTACAACATATTCTGGCCATGGAAAGTCTGTTTTCTTTTTTTCATAAGCCCCCCAAAAATATACATAGCCTGCCCAGTTTCAAATATCAAGTCACAACATGTTTATCTGTTAATTAAAATTAAAGCTCTTATCTCTTCAAATTTAACACCCAGCAGCACTATAACATTGTCCCATACCTCATATCTTTCCAAACCTTGTTTGATTTTACTGCTCACCCAAACAACAAATTTCTTCATTTCATTTATTCCCCTCTCCTCTTTGGCTGTTTCCCCTACTGTTTCAGCACGTGTCTTTTTCTCTGGAACTTCCTGTGGCTCATTTTCTTCTTCTAGTCACTCCATGATCTC
The DNA here is from genome assembly GCF_019279795.1 of Protopterus annectens. Classification (NCBI taxonomy): domain Eukaryota; kingdom Metazoa; phylum Chordata; order Ceratodontiformes; family Protopteridae; genus Protopterus; species Protopterus annectens. The sequence continues at coordinate 1,294,965,277 of NC_056725.1, read as the reverse complement.
ACTCCAGGAGACTGCAGCTCCACTTTCTGGCTCATTCTGGTTTATCATCTCCTCCAGATAAACATCCTGCAACCCTTCCAACTGGAGGGTTGAAACAATGCATTTTTCCACTGTTTCTGTTGATTCAAACAGATTTTTCTGGAATTTTTGCTCCAAATCAACTTCCACTTCTGCATTCACCTCTGTTTCCTCCTCAACCTCATCTCCATCTGAAAACAATGTTTTCTCTGCTCCCAAATCATTTGAGGATATTTCTGGTAGCAATTCTACAATTTTGACTGTATTTTCAACAGATTTCATTTCAGTTTCAGCAAATGCTGAATCAGCCATGTTTTCTCCCTCTTCCTATGGGCCTGGAACAGGCACAGGAAGTCAGTTGCATCACACACAAACTCTTCCCCCTTCTACCAAGAGTAGGGGAAGCTCCCAGATGCCTTGGCCAAATTTCCCCTAGTAGTATAAATATCACCTCTGGTCTCCCCTGAAAAGAGGCTATTAGCCTAGTGGACTTAAGCCAGTTAACAAAGGATAAATAAAATAGATAATACTGATTTTATGGAATAATTTACTGATTATGGTATGGAGTTCAGTTAGTCTAGACATATTCAAATAATCTTGATAACTGGATAGGTTCAGATGTGTAAACTTGATCCTCTGTGAAGTCTGTGTACCTAGAAGGCCTTAGGGACAGAACACTGTATAGTAGCTTATGAATTGGTCAAGAATACATATTTACTCAGCTGATATTATATCAGAGGTAAAAGCAGCATACATATATCTCAAGAAAACAAATAGCTGTAACATGCATTGATTGAAACACCATAAATTGAAGAAGCCAAAGTCCTGGAATGAAATTCAAAATTGAGCTGCATTTAACTCATTCCCTCTATTACAGCTCTTTTAAGTGTGTACCTTTAACTCCCAGTGGTTGTGGCTTGAGTCTTAAAAAATAAAGCTATCAACTTACTGTGTTATCTGAATTTTGAGATGTATAGAGAAATATGAACATTATTACTATACAAATAAACAGTATACAAGTAATATGCAATATCTCTTTAGCTACATTAGACAGAGGTCAAACATAAATACAGTTATGTTTGCTGTTGTGTATGCTTTAAAATGAAATCTTATGATACCTTGTATATAGCAGGGTTTTGGAATCATTAATGCAAATATGAACAATCAATATTTGACACCTAGAGACATCAGTAGGAGTTAACTGCAGAAATGCCTGGAGGTGTATTTGGCTGTAATGAGTTCAATCCTTGAGGTCAGATCTGCAGACTTATGTGATTTTGTATCAAAATATTCCATTATAATTCCTTGAAAATGTTATTATGAATTTTCAAAGTAAAAGTGGCATTTTATACATCAGTATGAAGAGTTCCATAGGTTATTCACTACCACATTCTGTCATTTTGTATTATACATTGTCTTAAGACAACTTTAAAAAAAAAACATTTATTCTTATAACATACCTTATTAAATAAATGGAAATGAAGACCATTGTACATGTAAGACAAGTTTATTATGAGAAAGTAGGTATGCTAGGAGATGATAAAAATCAAACTCAGCTAAATAATTCCAGCTCAGAAACTCATCTTGTTAATACATTATCCCACCTTATGTGTCATGTGACTGACAAATGAAAGTCTGGTTATTCATGTTCACTTCACATGGACTGTTTCATCTCCTCATATTTTAATAAACATGCTAACCTTTCTAATCCATAAATGCACTACATTTATGCCTGTATATAGCATTCATATCAAGACACAAACATCACTCTTGAACCTACAGAAAAACTTTTCAGTGTCATCAGAATGTGTATCAGTGCAGTTGTGTAAGTGGAAACACACTGGAAAATGTGCAAATGCTTACAGAAATTGTACCCCTTCTGCTCTGTCTCATTCATTTAAAAACAAAGCTATTTACTTAACAGAAATACCTTCAAGTATTACAAACGAGATAAATAATATATGTTAGTTTACCACTGCACTTACCCCTTCTAATATTATTTCAGTGTCACCAGTGTAAAATTATAATAATAATATACATGCATGATGATATATAAAATTTTGAATGATGTGTTTTTATTTTACTCAGTTTGATACATTATGGGGGGGGGGTTTAATAAAGCCTACATGGTCTTTTTTACCATGTAGACATTGTGCCATGCTGCTTACATGAAAGTAAGCAGATTTGCAAGCCAGTAAGCACTGCTGGGTAGCACGCATGCACACTCCAAGACGTGAAGTTCCGTGTCATGCACACTACTTCATAAGCAGTTGAAACTCATGCAAATGAGACAGGTAAAGCAATCCAGCAACCAGAAAGGCAGCCCTGCAGACCCTGTGTCAGGGTCTGCAGTGTACATGGAAAAATTCAATGTATAGGAATGTAGGCAGACAAAATGGGCTGTAAAAAGTTAGGTAGATGGACAGAAATGGCATAGCACACACAGATATGAGCAAAGCTATTCTCTGTCTGTCTCAAAAGTTACTGAAAAATATGTTAAAATAATTTTTTTATTTTAATAATATGGGCATGTTTGCATGGCATGCCACAGTGTGCAAAAATGCCTTATAAAAAAAATGTGGAAAAATCAAAAAATAACATCATGAGACAGAAGTGTGTTACAAGACCCTGTGTGCAGTATCTACAATGGTGCACTGGTACTGTTGCTAATGTGGTAGGGCTTGGAACCATGTAGTATCCAAATTATGAACATGGATCCCTATGCAAATACGGTGGAGTTACTGAATAACATAATAGAGTAATCACGTCCACATATCCCCTCTGTGTAGGCAGAGAACCATATTGGTGTCTACACAGGAGGTCAATGAAATCAGGAGAGGGTGTGTCCACTAACAGCTGATCTGATTGGAGCTTAGCTGCGCCTGTTTGTGCAGTGTGCCACCATGCTGAGTGTGGAATTCTGGGGGGGGGGGTGCACTGACATCTAAGCTTTATTTACCACTGTGCTAAGAGTGGAAGTCTGGGGAGGTGTTCACTCACTGCTAAGAATTATTTTTTTATGGGGTGCACATTTGTGTGCCGCGCCAAATTGCTGAGACTATCTAAAAGCCGAATGATATATTAATTAGTGTTGATCCTTATTTAACTTAAACTAGGACCATTAAATGATATTAATGATATACTAGACAGGTGCAATGCTTCATAGGTAGCCAATCATGCAGGTAGCACCTACAGTAGAGCACTATAAAGTATGTACACACCCTACAATCTGATTTTCCCCCATACTGTGCACCATTGAAATACAGACTTCGGAATTTTAACTGAAGGAATGCTAGGGGTTGCTGCAGGTCTGCTGCACCTGTATGTGCTAGATGCTGAAATCAGTGCTGTTGCTGACAGTGGGCCTAGGCAGAGAATGAGAAGAGTATTCAGGCTCAGGGTAACCTTCCAGGGGCTACATCAGCTGGAGATTGTAGAGCACTACAGGGTGGACAGGCACATACTACAAGAACTCACTGAGCTCTGCCACCCTCAACTCAGACACAGAGCCAACAGAGGGGAACCCATCCCATTGGAAACAAAGGTATGTGTAGCCCTTAGGATAACAGCCACAGGTACCTTCCAAAGACCAACTGGGAACATGACAGGGATCTCACAGGCATCAGTATCCAGGGTATTCCATCAGTTCCTGGATGCCATGCTACCACATGCCGGTGAAAACATTTCTTTTTCCCTCACTCCCGAGGCAAGGGCCAGCAATATGCAACACTTCTACCATGTAGCACACTACCCTGAGGTACTGGGTACCATAGATTGCACTCATGTACACATCAAGGCAACACCCAGTGAGGAGGTTAGAATCTACATCAACCGCAATGGATACCACTCCATCAACTGCCAGGTCAGGTGCAATGCCTAGCGGATTATCATGAATGTGGCAAAAATACCCCAAACAGCCATGAGCAAAATCCACAAGATAAATGTAGAAGAAAACAAGTCCCAAATTATGGAAACAGGCACAAATATCAAATCTTCCAGCAAGTTTATTGTGTAAGCGCTTTCGTAATAAAATATTACTTCTTCAGACACACAGTTATAATACAGAAAGCATTCCATATTTATACCATTCAGGCTTAATTGCAACATTTTCACTCCAAAAGTTTTAAAGGTACAAAACATACTTTCACCATAAAAACAACAAATATAACCAGCCTAAAAATTTTTTATATATTTAAAAAGCTTTATACCAATATATGAACAAGTACCTATGCAGTAAAACAATTCCTACCATATTAATATAAAGTAAGCTAAAAATAAAAAAAAATTGTCCTTAGGGATCTATTTGTTGATATTTCTATTCTTTAACGCAGGTTTGAGGAGTATTGAGTCATTTAACCCATACCACCTATGCGCCTCAATCCTAAAAATCCATTTTAGTTCTGCCAACTCTGTAGTGTTTACTATGTCACCCAACCTCTCATTGACGGGTAATATCTGAAGTACTTGAAACAAAAAAGTATGTTTTGCATCTTTAAAACTTTTGGAGCGAAAATGTTGCAATTAAATGTTGCTGCTGATTGTGTGATGAATTACACTTCTCTGTCTGATGACCTGTATGGCTCAGTGGACTAGAGAAGGGAGCATGGGTGATGGTGTTGATGGTTCTTATCTGAAATTGCTCACATCTTTTGCATGTGAGGTAATACTATGTTGGCGTCTTTACAGACTGCCATACCTCTCAACCTCTTAGTGCAAGAAATCTGGACAAATCCAGAAAGATTGGGAGGACAAAGGCCCAAACATATGGACAGATTTTAAATATTGTTCACATAAATGTAGAAAGTTGCTGGAATTAAAGGTGTGGCATTATTACATATTTTTGGAAGAATATAAAGTCTGAAACACAAATGTTTAAATGTTTATCTGTATTTAGTATAATGTACTGATGTCAATATTCAATAATTCAACAGAAGACCACAAATGTATGAGGTACAGACAAAACATATGAGGCAAAACTCTGGACATTCTGTGACTATCAGGACAGTTGAGAGGTATGCAGACTGTAAGTCTGTTGGTGGTGTAACATTACCAACCTCAGCCACATATTAAGTACAGCAGACAGCTTGGGAATGCCGTGGACATTTTGAGTGAAGTGCAGTACTGCAGAAACAGGGGTGGACATTAATATCTGTAATATACAAAATCCTGGATTGGAGTACAGCTAGGTGTGGCCTGGAGTCACAATATAAGTACTGGCAGTCCCACTGGGCATGCCCATACACTTAGTTAAAATGATTGCAACTCTGTTGTGCCTTCATCAAAATGACCTGTTATGTACAAATGTCTATACATACAGACATAGGCATATACATATCTGTCTGTCACTATATCTCTCTCACAAGCATAGTATATCTATCACTATGTTGTGTGAAGTAGATATATACCGATAAATATATATAGCTATATATATTAAAATGACACATAGATTCCCCCCATATATCCATATAATACATATACATAACATATAAACAGACACACACGCACACACATACACACCCACACACACACACACACACACACACACACACACACACACACACACACACACACACACACACACAAACACACCTACATTTATATGGACATCCCTATTATATACATGTGTGGATGTCTGCATTGTCTGACATATCCTCATAATGTTGAGTAAATCTGCACTATCAGACAGCCATGCTGTTGCTCAAAGGATCCAAACTAAGGGTGCAACAGTACATAATCCACTTACCTACAGACCACTGTGCCTGCTGGATGTCACCATGTAGACAGACACAAGTGAGCAGATGATATCATGTATAATGGTGTCAAGACACCTATGGACAGGGTACATTGTCCCTGCTCACAGTGTTGCCTAACTGCAAGCAACCACATATGGCCATACTGGTAACTGTACACACATAGCTAGAATAACAACAGTTGTCCCACTGCTAGGACACTAGATGCAGATAACAGTATGAAGCAATATCACTCTGCAGGCTACAGATGCTGGTCAACACAAGCCTAGTTTTTGTAATGCACAAGTACTGTGCCTGCAGTCACATATACAATGGACATAACATGTGGCACGTGCAATAAGTACTGTCATTTACAATATATAAGACTAGATTGGTAGGGTTTATAATCTCACTCCAGCCCATTTGGCGCGTATCTGCATCTGGATGCATATTTGAGTGTATACCCCTGCAAAACAATGGACATGCCCTCATGGGCTATCCACCTGCAATGGTTATGCACTCTTTGGGCCTGTAACTTGCTGCTGGCTTCCAAACTGCCCTCTTCTACAAGGCCTGATGATGCCAGCCACCTTAAGACTAACAACTTACAGTGCAGTATCAGACATAAGCCATGGCACATGCAATAAATACTGTGATCTATAGTGTATAAAACTAGATAGGTAGGGGTTCTAATCTCACTCAATCTGACTTGGTGCATGTGTATATCCATATGGCATATGTATGATAACCTTGATAACCCAGACATAGCTAGGGTTTTGCGTTATTTTATTTGTAGCAGGTGATGTGCCCCCCCCCCAAATGATTGACCACAACAAGGCTTGCTGATATCAACAAGCGTTATATGTTCTAAACTGATAGTACTAGCAAACATGAGGTGTGCTGCAAACATCGGATACTGTGATCTGTAGTGCATACCAGTACATAGGTAAGTGTTCTAATTTACATGCAGCCAACTTGCATTACCTATGTGCCTTGGAGTGTCCTGTATGGAGTGAGTGGAAGTGGTGCTAGCCTGAATGTGGCCATGTTTCTGTGTAAGGCTGTTACAGCATTATACATCATGTTACAGAGCCATAGGACATGTAAAGTTAATTAGCATAATGGCCATACATCCCTCACAATCAGAGACATTTGTATATCCCTCAGTACAGGATCAGCACATATTGACCCAGTCCAAGAGGGACTCAGGCAGATGCCGTGTGTTGAGATGACGATCACCCAGGTGATCATACAGATGGCATGTGTTGAGGTGCACTAAGGTGTTCTGTGTACCATTAGACAGGGTCTGTTTCAAGGGTGTGTTTATGTCTGCTAAACAAATGTCTCCCACAAGCATGTAGTACTAACATCACATAGTCGGTTAATGTCCTTACAGTGAGTAGTCCATCTACTATGCTTCCTACAGGTAGGCAACATATGCACTTAACTAGGGTCACACCTTGCCTTGTATGCACGGCACAGATCACCTCTGAGTAGTCTATATGTCACAGGCAGCAATGGCACTCATTGCAGATGATCAGCAGTGAGCACATAGTGAAGATGTGAGGTGGCCTTGTGAGGGACCATACTGTTGTGTGCAAGTGCCACTTCATATTGGTAAGCTGCATCAACAAATCACTGTTGTACTCAGATATTGGCATGCTGAGGGAAGAGTATGTGGAGGTTAAGAGTATGTCACCTACTGGTGACTGTGGCCTCAGCTATGCCATACGATTCCTGCCATACCACTGTAGAGACATGGCGATTTGAGGCACATTAGGTGTAAACCTGTGTGGCCAGGTCTGTGTGTCTACTTTTCACCCCTGAGTATGTACACCACATGTTGGGACTGATATGCTACTAACTGGGGACATAGGTCTGCCTGATGGAAATTATACCACATATATAGTCACTTGGAGTTTATGACCATTGGTATGTCACCAGGCACATGTATGCAGTACCCTCTTGTAGGATACTGACACAGATACTCCATGACTGCTCACAATTAGCAGGCAGCAGCCAACATTGTTAACCACAGTCATTCAATACTCGTGTGTACTGTGGTGACATGTAGTCCAAGTCCAAGCAGTAGAGGACCCAGGACTGCACCCTGTTGAGCTCTGTGGCTTACAGACCAGCTATTGGAGGCGGATGTCCCTGTGTTGCATATGTCTGTCATCAATGGGCCACGTAGTCAGCAGCCTGCTAATGGCACTTGCCCACCAGTCAGGTGTGCTGAGCTATGATGAGCCTGTGTCCCTCCTGTACTGTACAGCTAAGTACATGCAGTTGTAATGCTGATGACATAATGCATAGGTGTAGAACTCTGCAGACATATCTGTCCCATCTGAAGGGGGAGATGCAGTCATGCTATGTCAAGCATCCCAAAGGTGGTAATAAATGGCTTCCTTGACATATATGTCTATATGACAGTATAGTGGATGCTTAAGTGGGTGCTTTGTACATGTTGCCTGAACGGGTGGTATAGTCAGACAGCTTGGCTCAGTCTGAGAGTTGTATGGCTTGATGTACTCTCACCCATGTCCCTGCTGACTGCCTTGGAAATGTCCACCACGTGTAACAGTCATGCACCCCATGTCACACATCCAAAGTGTGTACACTCAACCCTGTTTATACCATATATATGTGTGCTGATCAGCTCCATGATGATCACCCCTGCAGGCATACAGATATAGATACTTACACAAAGAGTTGTATAGTTATGTTGGTCAGTGTATGCACCACCTCTGTGCAAGGTTAGAACAGCTGCTGTTGTCCACTCAGCTGGTGTGTAGATAGTGGTGGCAGTATGAATGCAAGGGTTTCCCAATGGTGTTAGTAACCTTTGTCAGATCACAGGTGGGATTCAGCCTGGAATGTTAGCAGGTGTAATAGATGCTGTGTGCCTTCCATTGTGAGGCCAGTTATGAACTGCTCTGTCAATATGGTGCTTATGGGACAGGTTGTAGGAATGTCATGTGTCACATGTGGTGGGTACAAGGGAGTGTCCATAATGCAGTGTGGGAGTACAGGTTAGCTATGAGTACAGACATCATATGTGGCATCATGATGTCTGCGGTCAGTGATTATCTGGGACTGTCCTTTGGGGTTACACATGAACTACACAGTGTGTTCTGGTCCTGCTTCATGTGAGTGGCAAAAGGTGTTACTTACTATGTCTACATAACATCACAACAACACTATGTGCTACTGCTACCTGAGGAGGTTGTATCTCCATGTTAGCAGCCATCCCCAGCCCAACTGTTACACAGCAATGTCTGCCTGTTATTGCACAGCCTGCTAATGGCACTTGCCCACCAGTCAGGTGTGCTGAGCTATGATGAGCCTGTGTCCCTCCTGTACTGTACAGCTAAGTACATGCAGTTGTAATGCTGATGACATAATGCATAGGTGTAGAGCTCTGCAGACATATCTGTCCCATCTGAAGGGGGAGATGCAGTCATGCTATGTCAAGCATCCCAAAGGAGGTAATAAATGGCTTTCTTGACATATATGTCTATATTGTTTGCAAGGGGGGTACATGCTGGTAGTTCTAAGGAGACTGTCATGTGGCCAGATCCCACCAGGGTTGGCCTTACATCGGAGGGCTGTTGTGCTTACCCATAGTGCTACCCACATGATGTTATATGTTGGTTCCCCATGTGGGGGATGTCACGGCACTGCTCCAGGGCAGTGTAGGTAAGGATCTTGGCCATGCTTTGGACAAGAGAGCTGCAGCATGAATAAGTAACACAGTGTGTACATATTACACTTCCCTAATGCATTTGTCTGTGCTCTGTACAGACATATTGCATGACTCTCTTCTTGCAACATAATAGAAGTAACTGCACTACTTACTTGTACAGAGGACAACTAGTATGTAGTGTCAAGCAGTGCCCCCAGATCTCTGAGCCACGTCACCTGAAATGCCATTATACAGGTTAGAATGGATACCAGCACTAACACTGTCGTACACCTACTGACACTGGGCCAAACACTGTTAATGTTGCTCAATGCCGCGTCATGCCTACCAACTGTGACCGACGGAGCCCTATGACTATTACACTATGCAATGGATGTCGGGCAGCAGTCTCACTCCACCAACCTTGGCCTGACAAGGTTTATGGGAATATTAGGGAAGCAGTCCATGCTGGAAACTGTGTATGTCATCTGCAGAGTGGTATGTCAGCTGGTGTATAGGCATGTGTCTAATAGTCGTGCCCTGAGAACATAGCATAGGAAGACCTACTCTGCACTGATGCCACTCACCAGTGAGATTCGCCATCCACCATTAATGGCATACTCCTTCTAGGTATTCCATCTCTGCAGTCACAGCCACTGTCAGTGACCTCTGACTAGTACATTAGCAGGTGGTTGCATATTATGAGCCATCACTGGCTGCCTCACTGACCCAACATTTATCCAAGATGGCCTATGACACAGTCAATTGTTGTCTGAGCCATTGACACATACAACATGCCAACCACTGCACGATACTATCCTGTGGGATATCATCCACCCCAGTGTCTGCACACTGCACACACTTGAGCCATTACACATGAAGGTATGGACACACAGTACTGTACCCTTTGATGGTCACTGTTCATTAGGATGTGGGGATGCATTCACTGTTGTAGCACCTATACAAAAGGTTTTGGATGTAAATCTGTCACTGCTGTACTGAATGTGGCAGCCAGCACACCTATTATTGTGTGCAATGGCACCCTTGTGATGTCACCACACAGGCATATCGTACAACTGTAGCAGCCACACAGGCACCATGGTACACCAATACACAGTGTAGATAACATGTTCTATGGAGTCCATGTCACATCCGTACAAATGTAGCCCATCTCCTAAATGCTTTGAAGGGGATGTGTATGTGCCCATACAGGGAGGTGTCAGATCCCACCATGTACTTCCTGCATTGCCATGACAGGAGTAACACATGTCTCATGTGTTCTACACACCTACAACATTAATGTGGTATACAAAGTACATACTGGGGAGACTGCTATGTAACACAGACAGTACACCCTAAATAAAACAGACCCCCCCATGCATGTAAAGCACACCTCTGCTGTGACACACATCATGTGTAGGTTACACAATAGGATGCACAACACGACATTCATAACTGATGTTGGTCAACTGTCTGAACCGGACACAGGATATTTGTAGATGGGTCAACTCCATCACCACAGCTTGTAGATATGTAAGTTTTGACACATATCAAGGATAGCAGATCTTATCATAAATTATGAATGCATGAGTATGCTGACTGCCACCATTTAGACTGTTTTATATATGTGTGTATATATATATATATATATATATATATATATATATATATATATATATATATGAATGAACCTATGGAGTCATGCACGTATACTGCTGTACCTTGCTGAAGTCATATTTCTGCTGTGCTGCCATGGCATCCTGTGTCGCTTTACTGCCACTGTGTGTCCATAGGTTATCCCCTCAGACTCCTGGAACAGAAACATACACAGGTCTGTGACACACCTGTCATTGTGTAACAATACCGCCAGTACAACATCATAGAACATAAGGTACAAAAAAAGTATGTTGCGTATTCATGACACATGCCAGCATACAGTATATGCTCATGACCACTACAAGTGGCATGGCAAAACAATACTGCATTGCACAAGTACATGTCAAGTAATATCGTCACCCTGTGCATCTGACACATAGCTTCATTAGTGCATCGATGGGAAGGATGACAGGGATGTGGCACAGGTATCATCACTTGCACAGGTTGTTATGTGGGAGTGCTGGAGGCCTAGGCTAGCCCAAACAGTTGACAGAATGTGTGTGAGTCAGGAAGGGAACCAGGTAAAATGGGCCATGGAAGGTGCCATGTGTGTCTGTAGATGACCTGCAAGTGACAGTGGTGTGTGAGTGTGTGGATGTACACAGTCGAGCTCAGTGCTAGCCCTACACATGTGTACATTGGACAGCTTTGGACCGTACATGGTAGAGTTGACAGTTCAACGTCTCCAGCCCTGAACATGGGAACTGGCTCTTCCAGGAGTTGCACTGGCACAACCATGCCCAAGGTTAGATGTGGTGCTAGTACCTGACAGTGACTGCTGTCTGCTGGGACCGTGGGACCACCCAGGACCATGAGCCAATTGCCTGCCACTTTGTGGTGTGGACATCACACTCTGCTCTGTAGTGCTGGATGCACTGCCACTACAGAAGCATAACTGTGCATGGCCACTGGACTCTCAGCAGATGGTTTTGCTGACCTACGTCCATGGGTCTGGCGCCCAACTCCAACCAGATGTTCCAGCACAGACAATGTGTGGTCAGAGACACACAGTCTCATCCCACTGTCTGTCCACTGCATCAGTGGACCAATCCAGGCTGTCCCCAACGTGGTGGAGGCATTCACAGACTCTGCTGCATCCATAACCCTAAGTATATGTCTGGTGTTCCGTTCAGAATGTGCCTGTACCTCCATGATGGCCCCAAACATGCGCTGAGTGACCTGTGATGTGACACCTGCAACAGGTGGTGGATGGACAGCAGTCCTCCTACAGGCACCCCTGTCAATCAGCCTGTGTGGGACCTTGCCAGCTGTCTGGCTATGGCCAGTGTCTACACTCACTGGAGCCATTGTTGCCACATTTTCCTGTTCAATGTCTCCACCCTCTGACTATCCAATACCTGTGGCCTTTAAGGACTGGGTATGTGTGGGCATACTGATTGTGTGTGGTGATAATGGGGGCAGAAGAGGGATATCAACCTCTGGGACAGATTCATCCCCCGACAACCCCACCTGTGCCTCACTGTGGCCACCATTATTATCAGAGTCTGAAGAGACACTGACATCAGGTTGTGTGGGGGAGGGAGTCCAACCCCCCACTCACCTGCGAATACAAAGACAAAAGCAGTACATTATTACCTACACTATTATGTATTGGAATCCTCCAAGACTCGTAATAATGAGGATCTACAACTGCATTACCAGTCTCACTTCTGAGCTCTGCTTTCATGCACAAAAGACTTCCTCACAACAAAATACACATTCAATTCAAGGCCTGTATAAAAAGCACGTCAGGTAAATCAAGTGAAATGTGACCAGTTCAATTTATCTTTTAGTTATTCAGTATGAAATTATACTTGATAAAACAACACATAAAACCCAGTAGATAAAACAACACATACAACCCAGTATTCCTATCTTAACAAATATATACAAATAAAAGTTTCAATGTCTAAGGCATGTACCATCAACCTTTTGGTTTGTAAGACCCATGCCGGATTAATTGCCTTATGTAAACCAGGAGGCTTATTCGCCCTTAACTATAACTGCTAAAGTGTTTCTATTCATTCACCTACACTTCTGTGATTACCCACTCTAAGAATCTTAGGTAGATATTCCAGAATGGAACATACAAACATTCTACTCTGGTTACACACAATGTTAGGTGTACATAGGGCAGTATTCTGGCTGTTAACTTTAATAGCATATATATGTTCTGTAACAAAATGGTATCAAGCTTACCAGGAACAGGACCATGGTCTTGCACAACACCTAACGGATCAAAATGTGAGGGTGAGGTAATGTCAGTACCACCGCATGTTGCAGCATAACAAGGTAATACATGCATATATCTCGCTTGTACAGTAGCTACTGTGTTACTTGGTAACATTCTGAGTATGAGTGTACAACTGAATTTAAACCCCCCCAAAAGCACATAGACCTGACACCCACATAAAGGTCATGTACAGCCTGACAGAATGACTGCTACAGTATTACAATGGTGATTACAGTAAGGCATGCTTCCTTGCTGTGGACACCGTGGCACCCATCTCCATGATATATGGTGTGATGGATGCCTGGGAGCTTTTGTGTGTCCCTAGGTTCACCAGGAATTCCTCAGTGGCTGAGAGTGGTTGTTCCACTACAGGGCCTCTACCAATGATGACAAAATCCCTGGCTACATCAGCTGCCCTTTCATCGTGCAGCATTCACCATGTCTGTTCCATGCTGTTGAACCTGCTCATATGTCCTGTCCTGGTGGCCAGTGGCTTTCACATCCCAGACAAGGTCTACCCACAATGGAGCCCACTGTTCCTTGTTATGTCTCCCCTCGGATAGCAGGATGTGATGATACTGCCATAGTCTTTCAAGTATTAGTTCATTCTCTGCATCTCAGAAGGGAGAGTGGTATCTACAGTACATTATTTCTGAAAGACAACAAAAGGGAAACACATTACAGGAGCAGATATGCAGACGTCCACTATGTAAAGATATAGCAAGAACAAAATGGCCGACACTATCTACTGCTTGCTCACGCATGTTATACTCCACAGTGTAGCAATTTACTACATGTGTGGTTACAACCAAGATACTGTCAATACTGAGGTATTTCCCTGTGTGCCATAAGATATTCTGCTGTATGATCATACACCCAATACTCTGGTCCACTGTGGTGTGTCTCCTAAGGCCAACCACCCAATAATATGTCATAAGACCAGTGTCAGACAAATAGCAGTGTGCTATTACAATCATTATATAGGGATAGTCCAACAACACCAGTGTGCCACAATGACAAAAGACAATGCAACCCTGATGCATTGTATGACCATGTAGTTGTAAGACAGCAGGATATCAATGACATGTTATTACCACAGGTCTAGAACAGGCTTACTGCTGTAATCCTTATTCCTCATACCTCTATTTTCCCATATGCATCCTGTTATACACAAAAAAACTTACATACCTGGTGGAGTGCAGTACTCCTCTGTTGAAATGTGCATCGCATAGTTTTTTGCAAAAGGTGTGCAATGTGTGAGGAAAGTTTCATACAGAATGTTTCCCCATAGCCAGCTGCTTGCATTTTTAACATGCTTCTTATTAGCAGGTTATTGCCTCTAAACCAGTCTGTGGCTCTGATATGCTAATTGCAGCCAAATCAGCTAAATTGCACTATCATTAGCCAATGACATGCAACCACTGTGCAATATATAAGACCTTTATGTAGACCAGGGCCCCTTTCTTAGCTGTTGAGATGGGCATTACTGGGGTGAGGAGACTACATCATTGCAGAGGGTAGGTCTGCAGAGGAAACCTTTACATGGAGCTGTGTATACCAAAGGCTGCAGCTGCTGCTGCAGGTAATAGATACAGGTAGAGGGTGTGGACACTTTGGAGGACAATAAGCTGTAGGTGTGCCTTTGTCAGCTGTGTCAGCCTTGTTGTAGAAGCAGAACCATGGTGAGAGTACCCTTTACACTCCAATTAATGCATGTGTTTATGGTACGCATGTTAGGCAACTGTGTCAATAGCAGAGTACTAGGCAACATGTAGTTATGCTATAAGGATATGTAAAGTGTGTCCCTACCTGCAGGCCTGTGAGTTCCAGCACTGAAAAGCACATTTGATTTGCAATGTTTTGTGTGGATAAAGAGTGCATGAGTAAGCCATTAATTGCTGTCTTCACAATAATGTAAGCAAAATGCAACACAACACTGGATTTGAACCCAGGGCTGTGTGTGGCAAAATGTATTGCATGGAAGGCATTCAATAGAATGAGCGACTGAGTCACTGCTAAAGCAGATGAATTTGCAAGAAATATGTGTAGACATACAGGCTGTGACAAACATTTTTTGCATCCATCAGTATAGTATGTTCTTGGCATTATATGGATGTATTTCTGCACCAGGGTCCCAGTTGTACATGCACTTTGCCACTGATGCTTTAGCAGGTGTCTTTCTACAAGTTGCTGATAAAAGATCACATGTACCTGCTATCACAGCCCTCACTTACATCCATAATCATGCCTTTGGCTGTCTAGTGGTGTACTATTGCACCAGCATCCAAGGTACACTCCCATTTTTTCCATTATTTTGTATTCCAGTTTGAGCAGTGTGATGCGGCACTCAGCTCCATTGAAACACACCTAATGACTGTAACTGGCAATTACTATGTTTTGTTTAAACCACCTGCTTTAATAAAGAGTTGTGTGGCATGGCGAGTTAATGCAGTGTGCTGTATGTGTGATGGGCCCGGGTTTGAAACATGGCAGAGGTGTTTATTTTGTACATGTGTCTTGCGATGTTATAAACACATACAGCCATTATAGCTCTATTTAGCTGAGCTAAGTGAAGCTGCACGACATGGTCATCATGCAGAATTGCACTAAATAAATATAAAGAAAATAAAAAAGGGGAGATAAGAAAGTGGTGAAATGGGGCAAGCAGAGGGAAAAACATAGTGAAAGGCAGGTAGGGAGGTGCAGGAAATCTGTAGGAAAGAGCCATAAGCTATCCATTTCTTGTAAACCACTAACCGTGCACTTTGACAGAATTTGTACATGACTTTGAACTCTCCATCCCAGTAAGAGGGGTGAGGACAACATAACTGCATTGTGAAGCCAATTAGACCAAATTGTGTGTGTCCAGTGGACACGTGTGCGAAATGGAGAGTTATGTATGGGACAATATTTTTATTGGGGGGGACAGATGCCCATTTTTTTTAAGGTGAGAGTGGAATGTTGGGGAAGGTCCATAGGTATGTGTGGAGGAGGTAAGTTGGGTAGGTGAGGATGCATTTGCAAACAGACAAGACAGCAGGCAGGGATGGTGTGCAATACATGAGGGGGGTGTACACCTTGGATAGGGAGGGTGTTGTGGAATGCAAGTCCCGTGTGCCTCCAGACAGCAGCAGCGTGACTCATGTCCCCACCCATCCGACTGGCAGCACTGCTCCAATACTGCCCCATGGGTGGCTGTGCTGGAGGCTGGGTGCCAAGGCAAGGCTGCCCCACCAGGTTGGCCATCATGTCCTCAATCCAGCACAGGCAGCAGTCATAGCCACAGTGGACTATCCTGCACACCAACACTGGCAGCTCAGCCAAGGTGTCAACTCCCACTCCACTACTGATCCCAGTGGAGGCCCCCATCCTTGTCCCATGGGGTGGTACTACCCAACAACGCAGGTAGTGCAGGGGCAGCTTAGGGGGCACCACCAGTCTGGGTCCCAGACATGCTGGGATCCTGTGCTATGATTGTTTGAGACAAGTTAGGGAGATCAACCAGAACCGGCCTACCTTGATGTGCTGTGGTAAATGAGGTATAGCAATAAGTTCAGTTAGTAATAACCAAACCATTGTTAGTATTAACAGGATGGAACATCATATTTATTAATCCAAATGGGTATTAATGTATATTATGTGCAACACAACATTAAGTAACATGACAGTCAGTATGGTAACAGCATGCCAGTACAAAGTAAACCATAATGACAACAGAACAGTTAGTTTAACAAAATATGTTAATATTGAATCATAATTAAACATAAAGATAATCAACCACATTTTCCAAAATATAGTTAAACAAATTATGTTAATGTTACATCATAATAATGCATAACAATAATGAATAAATTAAGATAAGGGTTGGGGAAAGAGAGAGAAAGAAAAACATTCCATTAGTGACATTGCAAATGATATCCCTGAAAACACTGGTAATACATACTTCTGCAGGTGTGTAGTGTCAGTTGTGATTACAGTGCCTACAATTCTGTTATAGCTGTTGTAGCAAGTACATACCTCTCAAGCTGATAGCATGGGACAATAAAGGCCAAGCACTAACAAATGCAGGTACACAACTACACAGAACAGTTTCACATAATGTGGACTTATATAACTACCAAGGTGTTGTTTAAATGGATTTGGTGCTACTTTGCATTCCAGGTAAGCATTTATCTGGTAATCATGTGACAGACAGATTAGGCACTTTTAATTACATTACGAGAAATTATAACACTTGAGAAGCATGTTTGTGTACAATAAGTAAACTAGACAGCCATCATGCCTTAGTTGGCAGGCATGGGAGTAGAACCCAATAGCTGTGACTGCAGGGGACATATGCAAATAATGTAATAATTGATTGCAGCAACTTAGTACAGACATGAAAGGGATACATCCATATTGGGATTACACAGACTTATTTATGAATCAGCAATGCTGATGAACACTTTCTTGGCATTGATTTTAACATTCTGTGAAATGTAAACACAATATCTGCTCATAATATGGGCTACCTTACCCATATACCTTTTGTTCCCAGGAAGAGAGAGAGAGAGAAAATGTGAGCAATATATGACTGATGCTGAACATTTAGTGCTACATACCACTGGATTTGAGCCCAGTGTGGCAAAATGTACAAGGCATTTAACAGACTGAGCTACTGAGTCACTGTTGAATACTGAGTGACTCATACTGCCCTGGAGATAACCTGGAACCATACTATGTATGACTTGAGCAATACAAGTTACACAACATTCTTCTGACAGTCTAATACTATTACAGTGTCATACTAGACTGCAGTGACAGTAGAAAACACATGCATGGAATACAACCATACTGCATATATTAATACAGCTTTATTTTGAATCAACAATGTTGGTGAACACTTCTTATTGTCATTGGTTTGAAATATCTGTAAAGTCCACACACAATATCTGCCTATAGAGTGGCTACCTCATCCATATACCTTTATTACCTGAAGTCCAAGGAACAAAGAGCATTATGTGTCTGATATTGGCCTGGAGACAGCCTTGGACAGTACTATGAGTTAAGAAATACAGTTTACAGGCCACTAAATTTGCATTCTACAGCTATTACAGTGTTGCAGCAACCTTACCATACAGAATCAATGCATACAGCTCTACAGTAATGGTTATGACAACACAATCCTGCTGTACACCATTTTGCTTACTGTTATTGGTATTGCTTATTATTTTATTGAACTACAGGTATTATTGTGCATTTATCGCACTGCAGATTTTCTTGTATATACTTTATTGCAGTAAATGTTTTAGTCTTTCTTGCCTGCTGCCTACAGTTAGCATAATGCACCTGTAATCACCACACTCATGGTGAAACTTGGCCAGGTGCCCAGCATGGGACTTGACACTGTGAGCACTCTCAGCTGCAGATGTTATGAGAGAAGCACACCATTATGCATACCAGTTTTGCAGACATTCAACTTGCATTTTGGTAAGACAGTGGAAAACATACTTACATTCTTGTGGGGCATTCCCAGCTCTTGCTTCTTGGACCCAAATGTCCAAGGTTCCCTCTTTCTCTTTTTCAGGTCATCATGGTGGTGACAACACTGCTCACCTGTGTGGGGGATACCAGTATCATTGCTGAGTTCCCTGGCCACCTGGTCCCAGGCCTCTGCCTTACACTCCAAGCCCTGAAAACTGCCCTGTATCAGCCTGGGTTCATAGTTCTTTACCCAGACCCCAACTATAACCCAGGACTCCTGAATACCCCACTTCTGTGCCCAAAAGCGTGTACCTTCACTAGAACTGTCTGCCATATTAACAGTCGATTGAACTCCAATGAATGCTTCAGAATTCCAGCCAATTGCACTTAACATAGGCTGTTTTCCCACCCTTACACATCATTGAGCAACATTCAAAAAAGTGTGCCATCACTTAGTATCATGCAAACCAGCTAAGCAGAGCTGAGCATTGAGAAAACTTGCACAACTGTGGTTTTAGCAAAGCTTACACCATGCAAACATTAGCAACCATTAACATGTTTATGCAGTGCTTAGTATGGTTGAGCATAGCTCAGCAGAGTGCAGCAGTACCATATTTTACAATTTTGTTATTAAATTATACAGAAATAGTATCTTAAATTACAAACATATTCTGCCTGCTATGGACTCGAACCCAGGACCTAATCCACATAAAGCCATAACACTACCTATTTAGCTACTTGGATATTATGAAAACTACTGTACCTTCACATATGCTACTGAGCTACCTGTTAGCATTGCTGAGCAATGTGTCACACAAACATGTGCAAACAAACCTGTAAATAAATAATTAATTACATCCGGTTTATATTTTTAGATGTCTGGCAAGTGTCAGCTATGTATGTATAAGTGGTGCTCAGCTCCACAGCGCTCCATACCATGTCATGCCACGAAAACGGCAATGCCAAAAAAATTAAAAAATTAAAGATAATAAAAAAATTAATTATGATAATTGATTACATCCGGTTTATATTTTTAAATGTGTAGCAGGTGTCAGCTGTCTATATATAAGTGCGACAAACATGCAGAAAAATAAAATAAAAAAAAAACTTAAATATTACACATTTAACAGACTTCACAGCATTTCAAAAGTGGCATGGTGCATTACTGGGAACCTCATCTTGTACTTAACATCTGACCAGGCATGCACAACCATGGGTGGCCTCTACACATCTCCCTACACTGATTCAATATCCCTGTTCCTAAGCTCTCCTTCAGCAGCACGCCAATGTTAAGATGCATGGCACACTGCTGAGGGGAGACTGTGGCTGTGTACATGGATACATTCTGTGTAGGCTCTACACGGTGCCTACATGGAGTTTATTAAATCCTGGGGTATATCTCCCTGATATATTAATTTTCAGTGATTTTTTTGTAAGCCTGTTTATTAATTACACTCAAAAGTCTGTTTTTGGAATCACTGGCATTAGATTTGGTCTCCTTTTGGGCATTTATATTATGGTTCCTCTTCCTCTGCATATTATTACTAAAAGCCTTTTGATAATTTATTTATCAACATGATGAGGGAGGATTAATTCAAGTAGGCCAAGAATCGCTAGAGGAAATAATTTTACAATTTGCAATTTAAAGAACAATACTCCAGACATATTTAATTTTTAGTAACCAGTATGTAATTAGCCCTGTAATAGTACAATACCACTGCTCCTATAGCTATTATATTAATAGTATTCATATCAGATTCTTTAAAAATGTAGGCTGTTTTATTTTGCAGTTCATTTTGCTTTCACTCTTCTCTAATATGGAAGAATGTCTACTCTTGCAATAATATGGAATTAGATTTAGTCCTTTTGGGCATTTATATTATGGTTCCTTTGCATATCATTATTAAAAGCCTTTTGATAATTTATTTTTTCAAAATGATGAGGGGTTATTTATTCAAGTAGGCCAATAATCACTAGGGAAATAATTTTACAATTTTTAATTTAAGGAACAATATTCTAGACATATTTAATTTTTACTAACTAGTATGTAATTAGCCCTGTAATAGTACAATAACACTGTTCCTATAGCTATTATGTTAATAGTATTCATATCAGATTCTTTAAAAGTGTAGGCTGTTTTATTTTGCAGTTCATTTTGCTTTCACTCTTCTGTACTATAGAAGAATGTCCACTCTTGAAATAGTATTATTACCAAGGTGTACACTGGACGCATTAAAGCATCCTTGATTTTTATAATTTTAACTTTTTTGGTAGTGTAGTTGAATGAGTGGTAATTGGAAATATGAATGCCAAATGTGCAATATTATAGCAATAACCCACGCCTGGGTGTGGGTAATGTGGGATTTACCCACGGTTGGCGTGGTTTGATCCCGAGGGCGAAAACAAAGACAACTGTGGGTAAAGCCCGCATTACCCACACCCAGAAGTGGGTTATTGCTATTATACTATGACATTATTTAAGAAAATAAATAATTACTTTTCTTAAATAATGGCATTGTATAATGCCTCTTTGCTGCCCTTCCGCAGCTGGCTGGTATCAGCGGCAGTTCTGATGTACTGCGCATGCCTACGCAATACATCAGAGCTGTGGCCAAAAGCAACGGAGAAAGCAAGATCTCCATTGCTTTTTACTGTTTTGCAATGTTAAATGGGTTTAACATAGCAAGACAGCTTTAAAATAAGCAACGGAGATCTCCGTTGTTTATTTTAAAGCTGTCTCGCTATGTTAAACCCATTTAACATAGCGAGACAGGTTTAAAAAAAAGCAACAGAGAAAGCAAGATCTCAGTTGCTTTTTACACACTGTGTCACTATGTTAAAGGAGTTTAACATAGCGAGACAGCTTTAAAAAAAGCAATGGAGATCTCCGTTGCTTTTTTTAAACCTGTGTCGCTATGTTAAACTCTTTTAACATAGCGAGACAGTGTTTTAAAAGAGACTTATACTAATGGAAAAAGTCCGGGGGACCGGACCTTTTTCCATTAGTATAAGTCGATTTACAACGTGCATGCTGGCCAATCAGCGTGCATGTTTTGGAATATTAATGGGGTTCATGTTATAATTGCTATTTTAGTTATTAAGCAATGAGTTACATGCTCATGTTTTGCATGCAGTCTTGAATCTTAAGGTATTATCATTTGAGACAAAAAGGGATACAATTTCTACTGCTAGTGCTACGTCTTTCTGATTTAGACATCTTACATTTATTTTGTGATGAAAATTGCAGTTAGTTTTACCCAGAGATGTTTTTCTTGCTGTTGTCCAGAAATTTACACAGGTACAGGCATGTTTCTCTACACTGCATTTAAACACAAGTGTTCTTAATTTTGAGAAATGAAAAAGAGTTTGGGTACTATAAAGACTGCTGCTGAGCATTATTAATTTCTCGCAAGGTCAATAGTGATGGAATTACTAGAAGCTTATGATAAGTAGTTGACAGAGAAGCAAAATGCTATCACAGTTACTATTTTTGAACACATTGTATTGTTCTCAGAAAAGTGCTGTGTTTAGGTGCCATACAGCTGCATGGGATAAAACATTCAGATCTGTATTTTGTTGCCTTTGCATTTTGTGTTGCGTCTTCTGAAATGGCTGGGTGGGAGAAGATGGTGTTTGCTTTTTTGTCAGTGCAGTCATCTGTCAGCAGGTCTCATTAGCAATGGGTATCATGTATCCATGCCAGCAAGCTGGTCATCACAAAATGAAGCAGTCTGGATGGTGAACAGCATGTACTTTGTTTTAATAATTTACCATGTATTCAGTCACTGTGATTTAGATCTTGACAATAAGAACTAGGTAGCCCATGAAAAGGTGATTTGTTTATGAAAAGTCTGTAAAATAGAAACAAATCTTAAGAAAAAAGTAATGCATCACTAATTAAAGTCCTTCATCCTTTGGATGAGAGGTTAAACAGAAGCCACATCTGCCTGAGTTGGTGGTAGCTCAGTTGGATCTATAAGATCCCATGGCACCTATTGAACAGAGTAAGGGTTCTTTATTTAAAAAAAAACATGTACAATACTATTTGCAAATGTGTACAGTTTACAAATTTCCATTCCATTCCATTATTGTCATAAATCATATATTGCTTTTCATTATTATATTATACTATCTTCATTATCTTATTTGAACCCCACTCCTTTTCCCACAACCACCATCTAAGTTTTCTTAAAATAACTGCTAGTCTCCACTAACCATTAAACATGATTTCATTTAGCCTTTCATTCCAAATGGTACAAGCAACATCAAGCAATGTTTTATCTATTTTACAAACCTATTCCTTATCTTTATGGCTATAATATCTATACATAATCATAGCCATATTTGTCTCTCCTTTATATTTTCAAAGACATTTTCTTTGCCCAATTTTCCAACCCTTATACATTGTAAGAACCTATGTCCTGTAGTTTATTCTTTGCCACAACATATACAAACTCTTTCACTGTTTTTTAATATGCCATACTTCCCTTTACTGGTGATATATTAATCACTAACCTCCATAAAAAATCTTGACAGTCTACTTGCTTATTACACAATGCTTTTTGTACTTTTATAGCTTTAACATTTTCATTCGCTAGCTCAGCCCATGGATTAACATAATAATAGTGTATCATAATATTTTTATACCACACGTTTCTCTTATTTTCTATTTCATCAATTTTTATTTTCCATAAAATAACTTTTCATGATATCTCATTACTTCATTTAAACATAATTTTCTTCTTTTGAATCTGTTTAGCATATCCTAATGCCACTTATATTTGTACTTTAGCAAATTTACTACTAACTTCTCATTTATATCAGTTATCCAAAACAAAACTTTATACAAATTCAAAGAAACAGCATAAACTGTTGAATTTATTAATCCTAAATCATCTTCCTTGTGCATGTATAAGATTCCTGGGTTCACTGGATTCAGTCTTGAACCCCATATAAATGAAAACAAAGTTATTTGTAGTATTTCTTTTTCATAGATCATTGGTAACATATAGACACTAGCTAAATATGCTTTCCAGGGATAACTGAATTAATCAAATAAATCTTTTTATTAAATGATACATTGTATGTTTTCCAAAAACAACAAAGCACATTTATTTCATCTAGTATCCCATTCCATTGTTTCCCACTTACATTTTTACCTCCAAATCTTATTCCTAACACAGAGATTTCTTTCTTCAATAAATATACTCCTCGTTTCTTTACTACATTATCCAGTCTTTTACTTTTTGCTTTATTTAAAGTCATGTCTAATATATTTAAGCATTGCTGTATATAACATATAACATTTCTTCTAGACTTTGTTCCTTGTAATCAATATAATATCATATGCATAAGTAAACATAATTGGAATTTTTATCCATTCATTCATTAGTAACATATGTAGCACATCGCATGTGTACATTTACATATCTGACTAATACATTTATAACTAATGCAAACAATATACTACTCATGGGACATCTCTGACATATGCCATTCTTTATATATATTTCTTTGCTTAGCCATCCTTTCCTTAAGATTTATTTTATTTTTATTATATGCAGAGTAACATACATTCTTAATTTTCTTACTAATGTTATACTCTTCCATAATTGTTCACAAAAAAGCATGTTATACTGTATCAAAAGCTTTAAATCTCCTATCATGATCTTGGTTTCATCAGTGTTGTTTATAATATCATGCACAGTGTCTCTTACTATGAGTAATACTTTTCATTTTACTTTCCATTCTCTTCTGGATTGTTTACATAAAACTCTTATAATCTGTATTGTTCAATGCTGTAGGTCTCCAATATTCAATTTTATTTTTATCTACTGTTTTCCACACAAAGTTATATAAAATCTTCATTTAACTACTCATTAATAACTTTTATGAAGTACGTTTTCTGCCAATCAATAAAATTCTTATAAAATTGGTATCCTATTCCATCTGATCCTGAAACTGACTGTAAATTAACTTGTCTATGTACTTTATCTAATTCATATAATGAAATCTTTTTTTCCATTGCCTTATTTTATTGTTCTGTCATTTTAACATGCCATTTGTATACTTTATTTCTATCTTGAAACATTTTTGTTACCTAATTTATTACAATATTCATAATTTGTACCTCTCCTCTATCAGCTTTCAATTCTCTCTCTGTACTAGAATTCTCTTTAACTGTGCTACTCAGATAGGCTGATACTTCCTCTTTTTACCTTGTAAATAATATCCTTACTAAAATAACAATTGTTTAATTTTCTCTTACCTTTTTAAGAAATTCTCCATTCTGTCACATGATATTCTCTATCATTCCTTTCCATATCCTTTACAGCATCCATGTACATCATTTTATAATTTATTTATTTTATTTTATTAGCAGTTGCTAACTGGAAAAGTCCAACTGGACCAGAAAGTGCCCATTTTCAGTGGAGGCCCAGAGAGAAAAGCTTCACAATCACAATCTTTCAAAAATCAAGTACAGATATTTTAAATCACAAAGTATCATGTTATGCTGCAAATCACAAGAGTGAAAAAAATGTAATGAGGGTAAAACATTGAACATATGTTTCATAGTAAAGTGCAATGATAAACAACAGCATGAGTATGAGAAAATATGTGAGGAAAAACTCAACAGTTATATTATTTGCTAAAGTGTGCGATAAATGAGACCTGAGACAATTATAATAATATATAAGGTCAATGTCAAGGATGTTGCTTTAAGGTTTCCTTCGCCTATTCCACATGACTCTAGTTGCAGTGGCAGCTGGTGACTTCAAATTAAACGGGGGCTGCAAGAGACAGCTGAATGGGTGGGGCCAAAGGGAAGGGGTGTGGCCAACTAGAAAGATGTAGCTGTGCTCAAAACCACAATTGGAACTTTAATTAAATATGCTGCCCTGGGAGCCAAACCATCATTACGAGAGTCCAATCAAGACAAAATGAAGTGTAGAAGAAAAAATATTTCAGTGCATTGGCTACATGACAACTTACTTAATATCTAGATGGAAACACAAAGGCTGTGAGGCATGAAAAAATAAATTACTTTTTAAATACATTACTGGAATGCCAGTCAAAATCAAGTATAAAAAAAAACAAGCAGCACTCAACTCAGACCACTTCTCCATGCACTGCAGTTCTAATTATAATTTATATTCAGCTTTATAAAATTATCAAGTAACATGCTGAAAGTAGCAATCTCTGTGATACTCCCACTTGTAAAAAGGTTTCTTATCCATAAAAGGCCTGCTGCCTGACAACAACTATCTACTTGTTTCATGGGGAAGACATGATTAAAGTAAAAAATGAACAGCAAACAAGAAACAGGCTCAGGATTCATTGCTTAAAGGATTACAGCACAGGTTATTGACCACACATGATAGACTGGTATTCTGTTTAGTTTACGGGTAAAGCCTGCAAAGATGACTGCAATTCTCCAACAAATGTAATAAGCTTCTGAAAATACTGTAATACTGTCCTTTATTACAAATACTGTCATATGCATTTCAATACCTAAGGCTTATACGTTATCCAGTTATGTAAATATTCTCTGCATGGCAACAACGAAAAGGCTTTCAGTGTTGGTAATTCTTTAACAGTATGCTTATTAAAGCTTACTTGCATCTTATAGTCTCCAACAAGCTTATCTAATGGTAATTAAAGCATTGCTACGTAAACAAAGCACAAACGGGCACTGCGACAGCATGCATTTTCTGAATAAGAAGAAGCATAAATCAACAGTATAAAATATGACAGAAAACCAGAACATTCTGCAAAATCAAGGACAGATGAAAAGCCACGGTCATACTTGTGGTCTACATTGGATGGGGGAATACTCTGCACACTTATACTGAATAACTGCTCTTTGCTTTGCTTGGACACATCCAGAGCCACTACAATGGGGAGTGGAGTGCAACAAGTATGTCATAATTTGAAATGTCTCTGGCTGACGGTGATGGCTCTTACACACATACCTCTCAATCTCAGAGCAAGAAATCTGGACAAAGCCATACACAGAAGTGGGACACAGGCCCAAAAATAAGGACATTTTTTAAATATTGCTCTTATAAAAAGAAAGATAATAGAATAGTAGTAGGTTTTGCATTAGTATGAATTTTCTGAAGGGTATGAAATCTGAAACTCAAATGTCTGACATTATTTTCTAAATTCAATCTTTAATGATTTGCCACTAATTTGCCAGAAAAACACAATTTTATGAAAAAAAGACCAAAAATATGATGCAAAAATATAAAATTGTCACACAATACAGCTGTGAACCTGTCAAAGAAGGAACAAATTTTTAATATTAGTACTGTTAACTTGAGCAAATGACAAAATAAGAGCATCTACATGCATTTCTGAAATAAAGCAAACTATAACTCTGATCATTACAGTTATTTATAATTGTAAACCCTCCACATTTTCGTCCAAAATTGCCATTTTGCGGAGGGATTATTAGGGGGAGAGCAACATTTTGAGCCAAAATTGGGGACGGTTGAGAGGTTTGGATATTCCTAATTCTATAAAGTGATTTATTTGTCGTACCTCTCAACCTCTTAATGCAGGAAATCTGGACAAGGCCAAATATATTGGGGGAACATACAAACAGTATTAAAATTTGCTCTTGTATAAACTTAAGACAGTTGATAGAATAACAGGTCTTGCTTTAGCATGCATTTTTCTGAAGGTTATGACGTCTGAAACTCAATGTCTGTCATTATTTAGTGACTTCATTCCTAAATGACTTGCCAGAAAAACAGAAATTTTATGAGGAACAAACCAAAAATACGAAGCAAAAATCTATTCATTCTGCAGAAATCTGGACAGTTGAGAGGTATAGTTCAGCTGGGGCAGTCTGAGTTTGCTGCCTTTCCCCCTTCACAAACTCATGGTCGAATGGAGCCTCCCCCCTACAGCCATTCCAATGTCCCATTCCTTGGTTATTTCGCTCCATTTACCATAAACACTGTAATGTGCATGCTGCTTTACTTCTGCGATGATTTGGATTTTATTTGAAAGTTTTAGTTTGCATTTTACAGCACAAACCCTAGTAGATATCTGCTAAACAAAGCAATGCAGACTCACAATGAAAATAGAATTACATTAAAACTTCTCTGCCCTTGAACCTCACATTCACTGAAACAGCATTAAAACCCACATTCAAAGAAAATACATTTTGCCAGTGGCAGATAATGATTAACTTTGGACTGTTTTCAAATCATAGGCCCCTTGAACACGAAGCATACACATGCTTTTTGATAGACCTTCCTGACTGTATTAGATTATATTCCTTATACAATACAGTTCAGTTGTTAGAGGGCATTTCAAATTTATTGTTTGAACATTTTTCCAGTAAACAATGAAACAAAAATGAATGCACCAATAATGACAAAACTGCCCAATTCAGAACATTTCCATCATAAAAGTCTACTCAAACTTCTACAGTCCACCAGTATCAGTAAATATACACAATCTCTGAAGAAGTAAAAGTCATCTAAATAATTCCACATTAAATAAATCTGTAACTAATGAAGAGGTTGCTGCTAGTAAACAACTTTATATGTCATTGTTTCATCTACAAATAAAGTGCCTGTTGCCCTTGAGGAATAAATTGCCTATGTTGCATTGAAAAAATGATAAGCTAGTAATATCACAATAGGGAATGGATGGAAAACTAATAATAGGTTCATTGTTACTAGGTATCTTCACCAAAAAGGACTGCAGCATCCAACCCCTTTACAAGGCAGTACAGTATCAGCAATGTATCTATCTACTATGGGAGTAGTACCCACAGCCTTCTGCATCAAAAGCAAGTACACTACCTGTTGTGCTATTAACAATGCAAGCAGATTCAGCATAAGCAGCACTAAACTTTTGTTCCCCTGCAGGTCTCAGCTCCTTGTAAATATCTACTCAACACTCAGCTGTATCTCTAAACTTTGTAGCACAAGTAATCTGGAAAAAGCCAACATTTATTGGGGGAGGAGCGCAAAAGCGAGAGACACATTTTAAACATTGCTTGTATAATGTTGGAAAGTTGCTAGAACAAAATGTTGTGTTGCCATCATATATTTCACTGCCAAATCTTGAACCCAGGGGACCCTGAGCAACATACCACTATGCCAAATCAGCTGTTTTGTGAAAGAGAGGAAGACAGACTGAAACTTAAATGGCTACCATTTAGTGAATTCAGTTCTCACCATAGCTCTCAACTTCATAGCAAAAAACATGTGGACAAAGCCAGTAATGGGGAATACAGCCGCCAAACATATTCAGTGAATTCAGTTCTAACCATAGCTCTTTACCTCATAGCAAAAAACATGTGGACAAAGCCAGTAATGGGGAATACAGCCCCCCAAACATATTCAGTGAATTCAGTTCTCACCATAGCTCTCAACCTTAGCACAAAAAACCTGGAAGAAATCAATAATGGGGGAATACAGTCCCAAAAATAGGAACAAATTTCAAATATCCATGTTATAAACTTAGAAAATTGCTGGAATAAAAGGTTTTGTGTTACCATGTACTTTCTGAAGAATATAAAGTCTGAAATTCAAATGCCTGTTATTTTTATTTAACATTTGTTAACCAGGAAAGTCTGACTTGGAACAAAAGCCAATTTTCAGCAAAGCAGGGACAAACACATGTCTTTGTAAGATGGGAGGACATGCAGACTCCACAGCCAAGAATCAAACCAGAGAACCTGTAGCTGTTAGGCAACAATGCTACCAGTGCACCAGTGCACTACTAACTTTGCAAGGAAAAACAAACGTACAGAAACCACAGATTTTATGAGGAACAGAACAAATATGAGGCAAAAATCTGCAAATGTTTTACAAATGGTGGTGGGTAGGGAATGCAGGCCCTTGCCATCTGCAGCCAAGATACAGGGTTCAAGCCTGAGTATTCTCTAGCCACCAGTATATAGCAACTGGGGCATTACACACTCACACCAAATCCTCCTTACCTGAATTAAATCTGCAGCAGCAGTCCTGAATCAAAGCCTGTGCTTTTTATTTCTTTTCTTTTTTCTTTCTACAGGTGAGGGGGGCTGCAGTCCTGCAGTTCTATAGCACGAGCTGCCCCTGGATGAAACCTTACTATCATAGGGAGGCCCTTGTGCTGAGCATTAGCAGTGGATTGCAGATGGCGTCTGAGGGAGATCTGGTGACTGATCTCCTCAGTGAGGCTCTGACTGACACCTCAGTGGAAGGGGTAGCAATGACCTCCTACCCAAGTTCGAGAAATTAAATAGTGACACAGAGTCAGATGATTATCCCATGCCTAGGATAGATGAGGCCCTAGAGCAGCTGAGTGGGACTAAGTATCTTACAACCATTGATCTTACCAAGGGTTACTGGCAGGTGCCCTTGATTCCCAGTGCTAGAGAGTGGTCAGCCTTTGTGACTCCTTTTGGCTTGTAAGAGTTCACAAAGATGCCCTTTGGGATAAAAAATGTGGCAGCAACTTTCCAGAGGCTGGTAGATAATATCCTAGCAGGAGCAGGAGGGTTTGCCCTTGCTTACCTAGATAATATTGCCATCTACAGCCATTCCTGGCAGGAGCATGTTTAGCATGTCAGGGAGGTGCTGGGCAGACTACATAGGTCAGGGTTGAACATTAAGCCAAGAAAATGTCAGGTGGGTATGGCAGAGGTCTCTTACCTGGTACATAGAGTGGGGAGTGGTAATACCAGGTGAAAATCTGCCAAAGTGGAAACCATTCAGGCATGACCTGCACCTGTTACCAAAAATCAGGTGAAGGCATTCTTAGGGACAGCAGGGTACTACAGAAAGTTTGTCCACAGTTATAGTACCATACCTGCTCCCCTCACAGACCTGACAAGGAAAAACAGGCCAGATAAGGTAGTGTGGACCACAGCATGTGAGCAGGCATTCCAGAAGCTAAAAGAAGCTTTCGGAGGACCCCCTGTGTTAGCCAGTCTAGATTACAGCAAATAATTTGTTGTGCTGCTGGATGCTTCAAACCATGGGGTTGGGGCTGTACTTAGCCAGATTTCTTCAGAAGGAGAAGATCACCCAGTGGTTTATCTCAGTCACAGGCTCCAACCCAGGGAGGAATGCTATGCAGCTGTAAAAAAGGAATGTCTAGCCATAGTGTGGGCACTGCATAAACTTTCGCCTTATCTGTATGGAAGAAAATTCACTGTAGTGGCAGATCATAATCCCCTAACATGGTCAAACAAAGCCAGACAGCAAAATGCTAAGTTGCTAAGATGGAGCCTAGCATTGCAAGCATATGATATATCAGTGCAGCACCACAGTTAGATTAGCAATGCAAACACAGATGGGCTCTCAAGATAGGGAATGGGGTAAGGTATACCCAGACAGACCTAACCCTCTCAAGCAGCTTTTCTCAAGGGTCAATTGAAAAACTAGCTTGAGTTCCTCAGGTGGGGATATGTGTGAAGATAGGTGAAGGCTGCCAGCCTAGCCAGATAAAATTTTGCAGATAATTCTGTCATTTGTAAATATTAATGTAAGCCACAGGCTTGTTCTCTTAAATGTGAAATGACTGCATTGGATATTGAACTGCAAAAATGTAACAACAGTGCACTCTGCTATAAGAAATCTAAGTCAAGCATTTCAAGACTGACTTTGATGTTAAAATTTGGAGCAGATATGTCTAGAGGGAGGCATGCTGCCTATTGTTTTAAGGCCAGAGTTAATGGCTAGAATTTGCATGTATAAATGTCCTTTATTGCTCTGGTTTCTGACCAGGTGTAAAGAATGTAAATGTAGTTTCTG
This sequence comes from Protopterus annectens, assembly GCF_019279795.1. Taxonomy (NCBI): domain Eukaryota; kingdom Metazoa; phylum Chordata; order Ceratodontiformes; family Protopteridae; genus Protopterus; species Protopterus annectens. Next base: position 1,294,933,729 of record NC_056725.1, on the reverse strand, counting down.
TTAGCCTGGGAATACCAGAAGTATGAAGAATGATGTCATGTGAAGCAGCTCTGTGTTATCAATTTAAATAGAGAGAATCAGCGAGCTCAGAGCATTTTGTCTTGAGAACATTCAACTCACCAGCACTGCCTGCTTCTATATGTATGTTATTTAACTGTGTTTCTTTTAGAAATAGCTAGGAATTAGGAAGGTTAGACTAAGTGTTTTTCTGTGATGTCAGTACTTTTCTACGGTATTATTTTAATTATTTCTCTGTGATCTCTGAACTCTTGACTAGCACCGTGTAGTAAGTATTGTCTTGTGTTTTTATTATTTATTATTAAATATTTTTAAACCTTTCAACTGTAGCTGTTTTGTGTAGAGATAATTTAAGCTCTAAGAGTACATTGCATGTATATAGTGATGCTGTACCAAGTCACTCCAAATAAGTCTTGACTGTTAGGTCACACTTACCATTTGGATAATAATATTGCACAGTAATAATTGGACACCCTTTTAAGAGCCTTTGGGTAGCTGATAAATATTAGCTGGGTGGAGGCAGTGATTTATACCGTATAGTCTGGGTAAAAGGGGCACAGGTGGAGAACCTGTGCCAGCCTTCCCCAGGAGTGTCTGTGTGGCTGTATAAACTCTTATCTCAAAGTGTGTGTGTGTCAGCTATTTGGGCAGGGACATTATGCATTGGTTGGACAGAGAGAGTGCTAGAGGTTTTAGCTTGCCTACTAGGCTGAGATCTGGACCCTATAGCTCTGCCAGTGGGGAGTCTTATTGGGGACCTGGAGAGAAAGAGAGCAACCAGCCCCAGACAGACTGTAATCTCTGTGTGATCTTAAGGGAAATTGTACCTTACTGTGTGTGTGTATTTATTATCCTTTCCCTATATGGAAGCCCCTAACTGGCGTTAGTGGTGAGGATTGAGGCTCCTTTATTGCTGGGCCAGTGCACAGGCATAACAGCCCTGTTAAAATGCCAGGTTATTGTGATATAAAAAAAATGTGACCACAATAAATTATTTCAAGACTTTTCCCACCTTTAATGTGACCTATAACCTGTACAATTCAATTGAAAAAGAAACAAATCTGTTAGGGGAAAAATATAAAAAATAAAAAACATAGAATATGCTGGTTACATAAGTGTGCACAACCTTAAATTAATACTTTGTTTTGCGTGCACAGCCTTAAACTAATATTTTGCTGAACCATCTTTTGATTTAATTACAGCATTCCTTTTTCTTGGGTAGGAGTCTATCAGCAAGGCACATCTTGACTTGGCAATATTTGCCCACTTTTCCTTGCAAAAACGCTCCAAATCTGTCAGATTCTGAGGGCATCTCTTGCTCACAGCCCTTTTCAGGTCACCTCACACATTTTCTATTGGATTTAGGTCTGTGCTCTGGCTGGGCCATTCCAAAACTTTAATTCTCTTCTGATAAAGCCATTCTTTTCTTGATTTTGATGTATGCTTGGGGTCATTGTTGTGTTGAAAGGTAAAATTTCTCTTCATCTTCAGCTTTCTAGCAGACACCTGATGGTTTTGGGCCAAAAGTGACTGGCATTTGGAGGTGTTAATAATTTCATCCACCTTGACTAAAGCCCTAGTTCCAGCTGAAGAAAAGCAAGCCCAAGGCATGATACTGCCACCATCATGCTTCACTGTGGGGATGGTGTTCTTTTGTTGATGCAAAGTGTTGTTTTTGCGCCAAACGTACCTTTTGGAATTGTGGCCAAAAAGATCAACCTTGGTCTCATCAGACCATAACACATTTTCCCACATGCTTTTGGGAGACTTTATGTATTGTTTTGCAAATTTTAGCCAGGCCTGGATGTTTTTTCTGTGTAAGAAAAAGCTTCTATCTTGCAACCCTACCCCATAGTCTAGACATACACAACCAGTACTTGCCATAAATTCCTGCATCCCCTTCAGTGTTGCTGTAAGTCTCTTGGCAGCCTCCCTGACCAGTTTTTGTCTTGTCTTTTCCTCAATTTTGGAGGGACATTCAGTTCTATGCAACGTCACTGTTGTCCCATATTTTCTTCACTTTTTGATGATTCTCTTCACTGTGTTCCATGGTATATCCAATGCTGTGGACATTGTTTTGTATCCTTCTCCTGACTGATATCTTTCAGCAATGAGATCCTTTTGATGCTTTGTAAGCTCTCTGCGAGCCATGGCTTTTGCTGTTGCGGGCAACTAAGTAAATGTCAGGAAAATTCTACTAGGATAGCTGAACTTTATTTGGGGTTAATAAGAGTCTCTATAATTGATGGCAGGTGTTTACCCAAGAAGACTGGTAACTGTAATTAAATCTAAAGGTGCTTCAACAAAGAATTAGTTTATGGGTGTGCACACAGCAAAGTATTAGTTTAAGGGTGTGCACACTTATGCAACCAATGTATTGTACATTTTTTATTTTTTATATTTTTCCCCCTTACAGATTTGTTTGTTTTTCATTTGAATTGTACAGGTTATAGGTCACACTGATGTCAATCTAATGAACATGCATTCAGTAACTTTAAAGTGGACATCTTCAAACTGGAACGCTTCATTAAAAATTACAGTAATATAGAATAAGAAATTTACTACTTGGACACATGCCTATTTCACAAGATTGTTCCTGTAGGATTAAAATTCAATAAATTCCCTAACAGTACTAATGCTAAACTTTATGACTCTCTAAAAGCACTTTATAATGAAACAAGATTACAAACTCTTTGCATTATTAATGCTGATAATAGAGAGAGACTCCAGGAATTGAAAGTGACTATTGATTCACTATACGCTGACATTTTACAGCATCCTGATTTCACTTTATATGAGCATTTATATTTGGGGATTTCTCATAGAG